>NC_053116.1:9845084-10112584 GCF_010015445.1 Perca fluviatilis
AAACTGCCCCTGCCCCTTTTTTTTTTTAGGCGATAATGCTGATAAAGCTCAGGCTTTTCAGGACGCTCGCTCCCCCCCCTCACGCCTTTCAGCAGCAGCCAGGCTGATCTTGAAACATTATTTTGATATCTTATTAAAGTTGAAATGTCGATAGCCAAGACAGTTCATGAATGACCCATTTAAACTAGCAAAACACAGATACAGATACTGTACTGTAAGATTAACCGCAATGTTATCTGCAGCACTTTTGTCAAAGGTCCCTCAATGCAAAACTTCAAAAATAATTACATTCTGCATTAAATATTATGTTAATTAGGATATTAAAAATCTTTATTCAATGGACCATACTGGTTGCTTTGCATGTTTTAACTCATTAGGAAGTACAGTATGCTGCCTTACGGCCGGCACGATCTAATCTTCCTGCTTTTAATTCATTTCACTGTGGTTTGAATATCAATGTACAGACTTCAGACATGCTTTAAATGGGTATACAAGGTTTTTTGTGGAAGATCAAATTGACGATATCCCTTACAGGGACGCTATGCAATTTCTTCGCTGTTTTCTCACTTTTTTCTCGCAGGTTTCTCTATAGAGCTCCCCCTACCGCTTCAGAATAGATATTTGGCAACACTGTAAAAACTCACTCGGTCAGTCTGCCGTTTCCTCTTTCTCTGTTCCTCCGACCATGCTTTCCTAGCTTTCTGTTTCTTTTAAGTCGGCTCAGCCATGACCATAGTGTGAAAAACGCCATCGTTACCTTTTTAGCCGGTTTCCGGAATGGGCGTATGTGTGCAGTGCCGTGAAGCAATTTGTCACATCGCGAGACCTGATATCACGCCATACTTCCTGACGCTGAGGCTGGCTCCGCTCACAGGCGCTAGGGGGGGAGCGAGACGACCACCATTCAATTCGAAAAAGGCATAGAACCATTCCAATGACTCCAAAGCTGTTCAGTTAAGGTAAATTAAGCTAAAACTGCATAGTTCCCCTTTACAAGGGACTGTATAAATGAAAGTTAGATGGGTTCAGAAAAGGGCATTTTTGCTTTTCTTTAAAAGGACAATTCCGGCGCATGAACGCCGTGCTTGAGCTATGTTACTGGTCGCATGGTGTTCGCTGTTCGACTGGTCATGACTGTTTTCCCAAGATGGCGCCTGCAGTACAGTACAGTCTTTACAAACTATCTTTTTAATAAACTGTCTGTACACTTACAAAGTTCTCAATGTTTCGGGTTACATGTAGGGACCCTTGTTATGCTACCGTTGAAGTGTGGTGCTAATTTGAGCCTTGTTAGTGGTATAGAAATAGCGATTTACCCTCTGCCCCGAAGGCTAGCGTTAGCAGCTAACCGCCGGTTTGCGCTAGCTTGTTTCAAGCTAGAGACACATTCGATTAGCATGGAAACATATCCCAGAGAACGGTCGACTCGGTACACATATGTTATTAACCCCTAGGTTCATTTTGCGCCGGATTTGTCCTTTAATTTATATTTCATCTTTTTAGTGAGATGTAATTTAAAAAAAGATAGAATAGTTCCGTTATCCTCTCTGTATCAAGCCTTTATTTTCTAGTTCCTAGTAGAACCAATGTCTTAGACTTAACATCTTTACGGTTGTTGTTCTTGCTTGTAATTGTTCTTCTATTTTTTTTTTAGACAATGCAGCTCATGAATGACTTTTGACAGTGGACTCGCAAAAGCGTTTAGAGCAGTGGTTCCCAACATGGAGGTCGAGACTCCCTAAGGGGTCACAAAATACATGAAACCGTAGGTTTCCTGGCATAACAAGATAGGAAAGAATAAGGCCAAACATTGCACACAATGTTTAGAACTTGTCTTCGTCCCTTGTGAAACACTGGAGAGTTTACCTCGTCAAACTTCTGACAACATGACAAGAAAACATCGCTCTTTGGTTAAATTGCTCACAGTTCATAACTAAATACATTGGGAACCAGTGCCTTGGTGCTTTATAACCCTGCATTAAACCCACCTAACAGAGCTTTACGTGTTTGGGGGTTAAAAACACTGCGTAAATCATGTTTCAATGGCTTTTACATCTTGCCAAATACAGAAGTGTGGGACAAACACTGAAGACATTTCATTTTGTGGCAAAGAAAAAGCTAAATTTCAAAAAGAAACTCACTACACACAGCGCTTGCTCCAAATGCAGCTGAAATAGTGTGGCTCAACATAGTGACAGCCCAGATGTGCGGATTTTGACTCAGCTGCTCCCGCTGACCCCCCCCCCCCAGGCTGTAACCCCCACTGCCCTGTCTCACTGCACATGCCTCCCATAATGGATGCACACGGTTTCCCCCGGGCCCGTAGCCACGGCAACCATCTCCTAAGTGGGCCGGAGAGGTCCCCGATGTGCTTGAGAGTTGACCCTTATTCACACCACGGGGAGCACAGAAGCTAAGTACATAATAACATGACTCACGACACGGCTACTGTGACAAGAGATGACCATCCTCACACGCCATTAAAACCTCATCAGGAGACTGCCAAACAGCAGTCAAGCAGCCACTCTATACATTTATAATTTGTCAAGGCAGATTGAGGTTAGGCCTACATGCCCCTGTTTGTGTGCAGAATTTGCCTGGGATAACTTGTGGGACATTGGAACAGTTAAGCAGCAGCATAAAAACATAATTGACGCCGAGATTGCGCTGAGTAAGCTGCAGCTCCGGTGGTTTCTACATGCTGACTGGGCGTCCAGAGGAACGTCTGAGGTGCTGTTTACTGGCCCAGAGTCGCACAATACCTCCATTTTTTTTTTCTTTCATTTATGAACCACTGCAAGTTTTAACTAGTTTCACATGATGCTTAAAGCCTTTTCAAACAGTATAATGAACAACATGTTTTCCAAGATGGCATTTTTTTCTCTCTTTTTTTTTTTTACTTCTGCAAACTTCATCTCAGAGAGAGATGTTTCCATTATTCCAGTAAGCAGTGGTGGAAAAAAGTATTCAGATCCTTTGCTTAAGGAAAAGCAGCAATGTAAAAATACTCAATTACAGTTAAAAGTCCTGCTGTGAAAATGTTACTCAAGTAAAAACATATGTTATAAGCCTATTGTACTAAAAGTACTTATAATACAGAACAATGGCCCTGGTGGAGTTGGTAAAACTGAAGCCATTTTTGACTGTCTTATTATATGTTTTGTATTTAAAATATGAATCTGTAAAGTAACCAGTGAAGTGTAAGTGTCTTAAATTTGTACCCAAGTCCAGTACTTGTGGTTTGGCTGCTGTGTGGGAGCCTGATGGCCGGGAGAGATTCAGCTGGGCACAGATGCCCCCAGAGGGGTTGTGTGTTTTGGAGGGTGAATCGCAGCAGAGTAGCCTGGTGGTCTGAATGGAGAACGAGCAGGTGGGATGCTAAGGAGGGAGCCAACACTGGGTCCAGGTAGTGACCCCTAAAATACCGCTGTGCCCCCCCAACCAAACCGCCAGCTGCTGCACACCGACTAAACCTACAGCCGGCGGCCCGCTGGGGAGAGCAAATTTGCCAATGAGTGATGCAGTGATGCAGCGATGTCGGCGCGCTCTCGTCTTTCTGCCAGCATAGAAATGAGAACAGCTGTAGAGCAGACTACATGCTAGCTTCAAGTGATCCTCGGCAATCAGCAGACTGTTTGATAGCAATCTGCTGTTTGCTCTTCAGCATCTTTAATCTTAATTCAAAAACCTGCCACAGAAGGTTTCATCAGTGTGGAGAGTTTGGGAGGCTACAGAGAGGACAGGAGGTGGAGGGTGGAGGTGCTGGAGACAGGGGGCGGCCCCGTCTGTCTAAGGGCCCCATTGTGAAAATGGCACTTCCTGGCTGGAGAAATGGCAGCATTTTGTTATAATATTGATTGCTTTAGTGTCCTAATTGAGGCTGGATGCGGGGGCTGAATGGCTGACTGGAGGGGGTTGGGATCCCTGAGCATATTCTCTTCAGCTACGTTGAGCAGCAGCTCGGCGTTATTCTTAGCTGCATGGCTCCTAATGCCCCCCTGCCCGGCCCGGCTTTCCCCCCTCCTCCCCGCCCCTTCTCCAGACTGCAACACAAACTAATGGAGGGTCAAGGAGGCACCCTCTGGCTATACAACGCCTAGCACTAAAAAATCCTACCCAGTATAACAACCGTCCAATCATAGCTTAGCAACCTTTACTACGCAAAGCAGCTCTGTCAAGCTTTGGATTCAGTTATATTTAGGATGATACTCAACATTAAAAGAGTTTGGACGGGGTTAGCTTTTCCATAGTCTCACTTTGCCAGACTTTCCTCCAAGGCGCTGCGGGGGAGGGTCTGGCTAGTCCACACAGCATTCTGGGATGGGAGAAAAAATGGGCTCTGGTTTATTGGCATTTCTTTAAACCAATCACAATGCTAAATGCTGGACAGAGCAACGGCGCCTCTGCAAAATAGTCTCTGGAAGGAACTTGTTTTGGTGGAACATGTGTACGCTCAAAGGTTGTTTTAGTCGTGCAGTAGAGAAAACTCAGATTGGACAGATAGTCTGGCTAGCTGTCTGGATTTACCCTGCAGAGATCTGAGGAGCAGTAAACTATAGTCCTCAGAAATCGAAAAGAAACGTTTGCACTCATGCATTTCGCGCCACATTCACATCATCATCCTAACAATTTAAGAATTACATCGCCCCATAATCTGTCGTAACCCAATCCTAATGCATTTAAGGTGCAGAGGGAGTTCAAATGTCCCCGGTAATACCCTCCCCAACATGTGTTCAGAGCCCAGACTATTGTTTCATAAGCCCAAGGTTTTATTTCCACTTGAAAGCTTAGATGCATTCCTCATACTTAAAACAGGCCTGCTTTCTGTGCTTATGGAGGAGAGAGCTCGGCCGCACTTGAAACGCCGCTCACATTTCTGCACCAGACTGTACTGAGTGCGCCGCTGTCGCTGAATTAACCTGAAAGCCTCTTCAACGACACACATCTGCACTAATGGCTTCACAGAAGTGACAAGTCTGCTGCAGCTAGATTTGCTCCTCCATGCCTCGATTACAGCATGCTGGAGGCATTAAGCCTTTGGAGTTAGCTGCATGTACTGGATGGATGCTATCCATCACGGGGTTAACATGTATGTCTCAGGACAGGTGCTCACATCAGATATGTCAGTATAAATATTAAAGCCCAGTCGGAGACAGTTTAGAACCGAGACACCCCAACTAAGTTCCTGTATCTGTGTCACGTGAGTTTCTCCTCTGCCACGCCTCTTTAGGAGACTAGCGGCAGGTCCTGAGTGTAAAGGTCAGAGATGTTCCGATACCGATACCAGTATTGGCTCTGGTACTGCCTAAAACGCTGATATCGGTATCGGGAAGTACTGGAGTTTATGCACCGATCTGATACCACGTAATAAAGCCCTAAAGAAAATCTAGGTTAAGGTAGATAATTTATGTTCTTCTTCCGTTAATAATAACTGACTGTCAAACTGGATAATAAAAGTAAGTTCTGTGGCATTCATTGTTTGTATTTGTTCATGTTTCACAAAAGAGTTTAACCTGAGCCAGACAGACAACAAAGACAGAAATAATATCACATCCATACAGGGATAGTAGTATACAGTTGTTAAAACATAATAAAATATATGACACAGTCGTATCGGATCGGTACTAGGTATCGGCCGATACGCAAGTTCAAGTATCGAATCGGTATCGGGAAGCAAAAAATGGTATCGGGCCATCTCTAGTATTGGTTCCAATGGGAGAAGTAAACTTCAACACAGATTAGGACAGATTAATATGCCCCATAGCCACCAAAGTAAATATTGGACCCATTTTCATACGTGCTACATATCTCCCGAATATTCAGACTCTAAAATTTTTCCGACAGACACATCAGGAGAAAATTTACTTTGTACGAGACCTGTTTGTCTCAGCAACAAACTCGCGAGATCTGACAACACAGATAAGCCAACGTCAACTAACGTCTTCTTTATCTAATTTTCGTGATGCTAAATATAGGTTTTAGCTGTGTAAATATCTAATGTTGGCAACAAAAAAAAAACATACTACATTATACAAAACACGTTTTTCTTCATCCACACGACGTTCACTACGCATTCAAACGAGGCGACGCCCATTTAGGAGACAGGAAGTGTGTGCCGTTTCCATACCAGAGTATCTTTGGCGTGGTCGCTCTTCTACAAGTGGAGGTTAGTGCTCACCATCCTCCCCCTTGGTCTATGTGCCAAATACTTGTGTGTAGCCAAAACAGCTGAGTGGCAGCCATTCACCAAGCCCAGTTTCTACGGCAACATTCATCTACCCTCGCAGACAGACAACCCCCCCCCCCCGTCCCCCGCCCACCCACTCATTCATTAAGGGGACTCAAAACAAAGACCACCAACACTCCCCACCAAACTATTTCCACACAAGGGCCTCGTGTGTCTGATCTCTGCCAAGTCTGTGAAGACACCGTCTGGTGTTGAGTTCAGGAGCGGAGAGGACCTTTGAACCTTTTGGGGTCACATTAGTGTTGAAATAAATCAATCTACAGAAACTAATTGATTGCTACGTGATCATTTTAAGCCATTTATCACATATAAATGCCAAACATTCATTGGTTCCAGCTTTTTAATTATGAAGTCGGTTGAATGTATTTAAAGGTGTGACCTTGGGTTCTGGGAAATTTTGACATTTTAATTTTAAGAATGAATTGATTCATCAAAAGAAAATGATTGATTGATGCAAGTAATCATTCATTGCAGCCTTATTTTACAAGCAGAAAGACACCAAAATCAGTAATATAGATAATCGATTTCATTGATGGATTATTTCCTCAATCAACAGTTTGACCTTTAAAATGTCACAGAATAAAAAGATGTCTTTAAATTGCTTTGTTTTGTCTGACTTACAGTCTAAAACTCTAAAATATCCATTGTACGTAGAGCTGGGCAATATATCGATATTATATCGATATCGTGATATGAGACTAGATATCGTCTTAGATTTTGGATATATCGTAATATGGCACAAGTGTTGTCTTTTCCTGGTTTTACAGGCTGCATTACAATAAGTAAGTGATGTCTGTAAAGTGATGTGATCTTCTGAACTTACCAGACTGTTGTAACTGTAACCTTTACCCACTTAGTCATTATATCCACATTACTAATGATTATTTATCAAAAATCTCATTGGGTAAATATTTCGTGAAAGCACCAATAGTCAACACTACAATATCGTTGCGGTATCGAGGTATGTGGTCAAAAATATCGTGATATTTGATTTTCTCCATATCGCCCAGCCCTAATTGTACGATCAAATAAGACAAAGAACATTTAACTTGAATAATTATCAAAACAGATGCTGTAGAATTTTCTGTCAGTTGACTAATAGATGATCACATAATCATTTTTATACAATTCATAATAAAAACAGAATTCTGTCAGTATTTATACAGAAAAAAAAATGAAATTGGCTTTCCTTCACTCGTTCTGTTAGTACTACTGTAGAGTGTGTGTCCGATGTTACGTCATCTAAATGTACCGGGATGAAAGCCGAATTCCTCACTGCCCTGAAGGCTCTCAGTGAAGGAGCAACTAAACCAACAGTGACTGAACCAACGGCCACCTGACCCAGCTTGTCCTCATGGAAAAGCCCCCAAAGCAACTTGGTCTATTTAAGCGAGTACCCTCTCTCACAACAAATGAAAAGCCTCGTAAATCACTGACGAGGACACAGGCTCGGGGACAGCTATGTCTGCATCAACAGTTACCCAACAGAACTACATTCGTACTGTATGAGACCCAGAGTGAATCGACCTCAAAAGGCATTCAAATAGAATACTGCAGGAGGGTTACAATTAATTCTACTAAACTAATTCTGCACAGTTTTATTTTTGCATGCGATAAGAAGCCTCTGAAATGCAAATGAGATCAGAGACAGTGTCTCAAAATAGATATATGTGTGCATGCTTTATATTTTCAGCAGCAATTATCCAGCATTTTAGTCGCTCGTGCATTTCACTTCACTGTAAAAGCAGACTTCCACTGTACTATATTGTGATGTTTGTTGATTCTTTTTTGTCCATATGTATCAGGAAACGGAACAGTAAAGCTGCAAACTCAGAGTTGATGTTTTCAGGAAATGATTGCAGCCCCCACATAAAAAGTATTAATTGGGGTGCTAATTGCCTTTATATAAAGTGAGATTAGACAGTTAGCCAGATATCTTTGGGACTAACTCAGTTTTTCTACATGCATTTTAACACAACGAGAATAACATGAAGTGGGGCTGGGCAATGTATCGATATTATATCGATATCGTGATATGAGACTAGATATCGACTTACATTTTGGATATCTTAATATTGTGATATGACGTAAGTGTTGTCTTTTCCTGGTTTTAAAGGCTGCATTACAGTGTATTAAGTGATGTACTTTTCTGAACTTACCAGACTGTTCTAGCTGTTCTATTATTTGCCTTTTCCCCACTTAGACATGATGTCCACATTACTGATGATTATTTATCTAAAATCTAAGTGGGACGATATTTTGTTTAAGCACCAATTGTCAACCCTAGAATATCACCGCAATATCGATATAAAGGTATTTGGTCAAGAGTATCGTGATATCTGATTTTCTCCATATCGCCCAGCCCTAACATGAAGCTATACATTGTGATGGTAACTGGAATAAAAAATATACCAGCTCGTGATATTTATTAGAAGGAAATCATCAAATCAACATTTCGGTCAGATAGACCTCATCAGACATTAACTAATGGTTTCTGCTTTGGCAGCAGAAATGCTCTTGCCTTACTTTACATTTTTGAAAGTGTATCACATATTGATAACAGTGTGTTCATCATAAGACAAAAAAAGCCATACTCACTGTCTCCTCACTCTATGTCTCCCTCTCTTTTTCCTCTCAGGGTATTGTATGCAGTACAGATTGTAAAGCTCTCTGAGGGAAATTTGTGATTTGTAACATTGGGCTATAATAAGATTTACTTGAAAACTGACTTCAATACCTCTGAACATGTCTTTTCAACAAATTTAAAAAGACAATAATTAAGAGCCTTACTTTTAATATTTGGATGCTACTCCTTATATTTCTATAGCTTCTTGTTCTATTCAAATTGTGTGATCACTTTGCAGTAAGTCGATTCTTCCTGCTGCAATAAAACCACATTTCTCTGTGAGTATCACAGTTTCAATAAATATCACATTAAGTCCGCCACACATGGTTCTGTTGATGTTACATGTAATTAACAACTCTGCTTCTTTCACATGAAGATGCCCAGAGCTATAAAAAAAAAAAAAAGAAAAAAAGGAAAGCCAGAGTTAAACGTGCTTTGTGATACAGGCCACCTTCATCGCTGGGTTTGCAGAAAGTCAATGCAGGATGATAATCTATCATCGTTTCCTCATCTCAGAGGGAGACGGCAAGACCGTGTGACACTGCAGCTGCCATACCAGGTGAGCCAAGTGTACCCATCATGCCTATAGGCAGCCAAGTCTGTGCAGTACTTGGACCACATTTTTCATAATGACAGACTCAACAAGGTGTCGGTCCACCAAACCTGAAAGCATGAGTCTGAAGTTGTGAAAAAAAAAAAATACACTTTAGGCTGCCTGGCCTGAACTGGGATAGGATAGTCAGAAACGTACAGTATGTGCATGAGGAGCCCAGCTGAGCTAACTGTAACACATCAGAACACCGGTCATCCAGAGAGTTGTCTGGACTGGAAAGAACGGGACGGAAAAATACATGAGAGGAGACTGAAAAAGGTAAAGGGGTCTCACACACAATCAGTGGTGGAAGAAGTATTCCAATCCTTTACTTAATTAAAAGTACTAATACAACACAGTAAAAATACTCCGTTACAAGTCCTGCACTGAAAATGTTACTTGAGTAAAAGTATGCAAGTGTCAATACGAAAATGTACTCAGTGATCAGAACAGTTCTGTCAATCAACTACGTGTTTAATGGTCTAATCATTTCAGCTGGACTTGTAGGCCTATTATTGTTGGGTAGTTTAATTTATAATAAAACATTGTATTTCATAAACTACATGTGTTTTGTGTGCAAAAATCCTAATCTGTAAAGTAACTAGTAACTAAAGCTGTCAGATGAATGTAGTGGAGTAAAAAGTACACTATTTCTCTCTGGAATGTAGCGGAGTAGAAGTATAAAGTGGCGTGAAAAGAAAAGACTCAAGTAAAGTACAAGTACCTCAATTTTGTACTTAAGTACAGTACTTGAATAAATGTACTTAATTACATTCCTCGCACCACCACTGCTGGCGATACATATTCCTCCCCCCCTGACCGAACACGACCTCTCCAAAATCAACAGCCCTGATGTTTGTTTTTTTTTGTTTCTGTCTGAAGGAGATATCTAGTCTGGCGGCAGGTTGAGCGCCCCGCCTTAGATGACCAGTCTGCCTGCCGTGCATGGTGAACTTTTGCCCGTCTGCTCCCCCCCCCCACCTCCTCGGACCCCTGCCACACCCCTGCCAACCCCTCCCTCCTACGTGCTCATGGATTGGCTGTGCGGTGCTTCTCTGCACGCCACAGACCACACAGCACATAAATCCTGACGAGGAAGAGCAGCCCGAGAGCTTTGAAGCGTCTCCCCAGAAAGCCGCACAAAAACGCTCAAAAAAAAAAAAAAGCCAAACACAGAAGCAAAACATATGTGTGTATCCTAAGTGTTTCAAAAATGTGTTTCTGAACACTAACACCAAAGGTTGATTAATGCCAGTGTTAAATATCTTTATATATGGCCATAACTATGCCAGAAATTACAAATGCTCAACGAATCCCCCATAATTATGTACTTTGAAATGACACTTAAATCTTCAACAGAGACTTTAACTGCCCAGGGAAACCGAGAGAAATTAAAAAGTCACCAAAAACAACAATAAAAAAGGAGAAAATTCATTTTATTGCTGGTCTTTCTGACTGATTTTATGTAGCTGTGGTTAAAAAAAAAAACTCAATCATATCAGAATGGGAGCACATGACTTTATAATGGCCCATATTTAATAAAAGGGCCAAAATTGGTCTGATATATTGGCAAACAATAAAAAATGTTGCTTTAACCTGGGTTTCCTCCCTGGCACCAGCTGTCAGTTTGTTTTTCTAACGTTTTTTTTTCTTATCGTGCAAAGGAATTTGAATTATAGCCATTGTATGTGGTTATTTTATTACGGCTATGAACCAATCGGATTGCTTGATTTATAAATGTATGAATTCAAAAGGTACTGTGAACGGATCAGGACTGGACCATTGTGAATCAGTTTCAACATCAATCGATTATACTGTTAAGTGTTTGATTTCCGATTATAAAGCTACTTTGAAAATGGGTACTCCAGCAATTTAGCATTGGACTTCAATAAAGTTGAGGGGAGTCCTAGTGTCGCTTTGCCAGACCTTCCTCCACAGCGCTGCGGAGGAGGGCCTGGCTAGTCCACACAGCACTCCCGGATGGGAGAAAAACGTGCTCTGGTTTATTGGCATTTCTTTAAACCAATCACAATCGTCTTGGGTGGCGCTAAGCTCCGGACACAATGACAGTGCCTCTGCAAAATAGCCTCGGGAAGGAACTTGTTTTGGTGGAACGTGCTCATCGAAAGGTTGTTTTAGTCGTGCAACAGAAAACTCAGATTGGACAGATAGTCTAGCTAGCTGTCTGGATTTACCCTGCAGAGATCTGAGGAGCGGTTAACCATAGTCCTCAGAAATCCACCAGAGTTTAGAACGCCGACACAAAGAAAGCGGAAGGTGACGGACAACCGGCTGAAAAAAGGGACATCCAGCAGAATTTGCGGCGGCACCTGAACAATCTCATAAATGAAACGTTGTCGGTATAGACTAAGAGAGTCCCAACAGACAGATACGAATGGTCAAAACTGATGCAGCGGAGACCAAAATATCCTGACTTTTAGTTCAAAAATGACTGGATATCCCATAATGCATTTCCCATAACGCAACTCAATTGCATTTTTCATTAGACTCCAATTGCCGGACATAAGTCCACATCTAAATGCCCCCAGTCCCCAATTTCTCTGACTTTATTTCTCTGCAAAGCCTCCGAAGGCATTACACAACTGTCTTCACAAGCTTAGAACTCCTCCTCGTGATGAGTAAACTGATCTTAAGGCGTAAAATGGGTGGAATGCCCCTTTAAGAAAGGACGGCCTGCATGAAAATAAAGGAAGACATCGGCACATCGGTCTTTTCAAACAGTTAACCACACATTGTGTTGCCTTTAGAAGGACAAAAAGAAAAAGTTTGAAATACAATCAAGTATTCTTACTGCTGTTAAAAATCCTCCTCTTGTATCAGGCTGTTAACTGTGCTGTTGGACCTTGAACAACATGTGCATATTTCCAGACCCTCCCGTGGCGAGAGACATTAGTTCTGGCGCTGTCCAACGACCAACGGTTTCACAGGCAGCAGAGGCAGCCAGCCAGGCAGTCCCCTGAGCTGGGGATAACATTCCCGTTTTAATCGGAGCAGATGAATCCCATCTTCACACGTATAGAGAACAAGAACAGAGAGAGACATTCTTCAGCCGAAACGTTCAAACCAAACAAGACTTGTGCAGCCGAGCTTACTCCTGCACAACTGTCCTGCCAGAGCTGCTCGTTGTTACGCCACAGAAAAAGTCCAAGGATGTAAATCAGTCAGATTCAAGTCTTCGTTTCCACTTTTCATTTCACAATTTACAATAAAATCTATAGTTAATCAACAGTTTGATATTTTGGGAAATTCAAATAGGTGCTTTCCTCCCGAAAGTTAGACGAGTAGATTGATACCATTCTTATACATGTCCATTCAATATAAGGCTACAGACAGCAGCTTAGCTTAGCATAAAGACTATAAACAGGGGGTGGGGGTGTTTGCCTGGCCAGCTGCTGGCTGTAGCTTCATGTGTATCATACAGAAGGAGTATAGTATCAATCTTCTCATCAAACTCTTGGATAGAGAGCGCATTTCCAAAAATGTTGAACTATTCCTTTCATTTAATGAATGAAAACAGAACAAGATGAAGAATCCACAGCCATGCTAGCCGCACTGTGAGGCTGTACTTACGCTTAACGTGACAGCATGCTAACGGTTGCCAATTAGCACTAAATACCGCTAGCAGATATTTGGTCGTAAACCAAAGTGTTGTCCAAATTTGATCTGATGATGGTGCTAGATGAAAAGTCAAGAAATCTATTATAACAATTCATCCTAAACATTAATATCTGTACAAAATTGCCAATCCCTACTGTAGATGTTTCACTCAAAAAACACAAAAATCAACCTCAGGGGGGCGCTGGAGGAAAAGTCAGGGGATCGCCAAAGTCATTAGGACTCACCCTCTGAGGACCCTGAATGTGACAACCATGACAGCCCCTCCAATAGTTGTTGAGCTATTTCAGCCTAGACACTGAACACTACCGTGGCAAGAACACTGAAGACATTCTGATGATGTCATCGTTGCCTCGCTGCACCTTATCCCTCGACCAAACGTTAATGTACTTGCAGCACTTTCACGCCTCACTGACTCATGCACAAATACAGTAGATACTAGGGGTGGGGGGAAAAAAATTCTGAAATCCACGTTATGTTCTTCTTTACAAATGAAATGCATGTCAGACTGACTGACTGACATTTGATGTGCATTCTGATTAGAAAACAATTAGTTTTTTAAAATGTCTCACGATATAACGTCTCTAGAAGTATATTATTTAATCGCAATCAATGAAAATAACTATACAAATCACTATACAAATCAAATTGGCGGCACCCATTTATTGTGATAGATTTGAGCCGGGACAAAAGCATATGGTCCCAGCCCTAGTACAGTAGATACTGGCTGCCAAAGCCTGACTCCTGACCCCGCAGCTACCCCCGTAAGAGTGACCCGACCCCGGGGGAGCCAGCAGCTGCCCTCAGCCCCCCCACCTTCTGATCACACTCCAGGCTCAGGCAGCTCAGGGAAGAAGAAGTGGCTTCGCCTGCCAAAAGAGAAAAACTGAGCATGTCTCACGCTGTTTGCTTCAGTGTAACGTTTCAGAGAGAGAGAGAGAGAGACAGGCTGCCGCTGACCAACAGCAACAGCTGAAGTGGCCTTTCCCGCTCTTTCTTTACCTCCGGCCTGTTCAAATTCAAAAGCAGTCTGCGCTAACAGATCCCCCAAAACATCCTGCAGACAGTTCTATCTAGCTGTACTGCACTTGAGTAAAAATTTTAAGTTACTTGTACTTTCCTCATGTATTTCCTTTCTTTCTACTTTCTACTTCTAATCCACTTCATTTCAGAGGAAAAAGACTTTTGCACACAAAACATACGAAGAGCTTATAAAATATGATGTTTCATTATAAATTAAAACTACCCAACAGTTTACACACGTACAGCTGAAGCGATTAGTTGATTAATCGATTGACAAAAAAAATTTAAAAAAAGGCATAAGGCAACTATTTGAATTCATTTTTAATGCAATAACATTTCATGGTAGCACCTTTAAAATGTGAGGATGTGCATTTAAATTTTTTTTAAATGATAATTTATTTGAAATAATGTTGATATTTCTACTGTTGGTTTGAAAAAAAAATGTACAATGCAAAGGTGTCACTTTGGGCTCTGGGTAAATGATCTCACTGCAATCGGAATTTTTACAAACTAAACAAGAAAATAATCAGCAGATTAATCCATGATGAAAATAGTCATTAGTTGCAGTTTTATACAAAAAAAAGGTTTAAAATAAGCTCCACCTGAAACAACAACAACAACAACAACAGTAAAATCCCGCTTTAACATTAATGCACAAGTAATATATAACAGTCTAACAGTCAGTCTGTTTTTACAGTGTGACATTAGTACTTGTACTTAAGTATAGAATCTGAATACTTCCTGCAACCACTGTGACAGAGGCATCCACATGATTTGGAATAGAGCAACTAAACATCTCAACACGGGTAAAAAGATATCGCTCGATGATAAAAGGCTCTTTCAAGCACAAAATATGCAGAGAGTGACAAACGCTGCTGCTTTCTTCTCACTGAAGTCGTCCACTGAGATCTTTGAAGGTCTAAAATAATGAACATAGCATTGTTTCCATTTATAACTCGTCTGGCTGTGGGATTTGTGCAGCAGACAAATAGCAAAACATCTGGATTATCTAATTTTAGCTTCTGCTCAGACAGATTGATTTCAGGGTACATGACCCAAGTACAGTCAGAGTTATTAGCTGAATGTTAAAGTGGAATTCTTTCTGCTTGCACATGCTTGAACTCCACAATTATAAAGCCGTAATGTGGCGGAAAGCTTTTCTCCTTGCTACGTCGGGAGTTGGATCTGTGAGTTTTTTTTTCTTTTTTCTTTCCTGTGTCAGCCTTTCCACTAATATTTCAAAGCTTTAACTGCGGGTCAGCTGTGGAACAGACGTCTTCTGCACAATATCGCCTTTCATTCTGTAGTCAGGCAGCTGGATAGATTTCAATTCCGAGGACAGTCATATGAAAGAGTCTGAGTGTCTAAAAGCAACATCTCCCTCACACAACTGTTGGTCTTCCCCTCTCGCCTTTATAACAAACATCTTTTCAGAGCAACTTGAGCTGTGTAGATTATTATTATTATTATTATTATTATTATTATTATTATTATTATTATTAGTAGTAGTAGTAGTATTATGTTCATCCCCGAGTGATTTAATTGGTGGTACATCCTGGGTGTCACTTGAACAACGAGAGTGGTAGGTCCAAGACTGAGGCTTATCTGGGGGATTAGTAGCTGTGTAGTCTCGCATTGCCAGACCTTCCTCCACAGTGCTGCGGAGGAGGGTCTGGCTAGTCCACACAGCATTCCGGGATGGAAGGAAAAACGTGCTCTGGTTTATTGGCATTTCATTAAACCAATCACAATCGTCTTGGGCGGCGCTAAGCTCTGGACACAATGACGGTGCCTCTGTTAAACAGCCTCGGGAAGGAACTTGTTTTGGTGGAACGTGTGCTCGTCCAAAGGTTGTTTTAGTCGTGTGAGACAAAACTCAGATTGGACAGATAGTCTAGCTAGCTGTCTGGATTTACCCTGCAGAGATCTGAGGAGCAGTTAACCATAGTCCTCAGAAATCCACCAGAGTTTAGAACGCAGACACAAAGAAAGAGGAAGGTGAGGGACATCCCCCGGAAGTGGAACGTCGTCGACATAGACTAGTAGCTGTGTGGCTGGAGGCCTGAGGGGCCTAACCCTTACACGTTTACACTTGGGTTGAATTGACACTATCAAGCAGTTTTACACAGTGCTCAAATGAGGAGTAAAATATTTTATGCAGCATTACTTGAATGTTTAACTTGATGCCACGTTTTTAAGGTGATATTCTGTATTTTTCTTATTGTCAACAAATTTCATGACCAAAATCAAAGTTGCCTGTGTATCCAAAGCCCAATATATCTCATTCCTCTTTGCCATAGAGCTTTATTGTTGACCAAAAACTATTAGAAAGACTTTTATTGACATGTTCCATCACTACCATGAACACTCACATTGTAGTTTATTTCTGATTTAATCCCACATACACCATCCTGCTGCTGGAAATACTTCACTGGAGACCCAAACCTGTTTTAATCCGCGGCTAAAAAATAGTCCCCAACTAATGCCCAATTTACTCTTGCTTCAGTAGTTTGCTAAAAAAACTTCAGTAACCAGCTGTTTTAGGAAATAACGGAGGCTTTTTAAAAATTAAAGTATATATTCATGACTTACTTTAAAAGATTTACATATAACTCTTCAGTAGGAAAGAAAGGCGGAGGGAGAAGTTGGAAAGTATTGACTGGTTTTGCAGATAGACGAATGTTGCCTTCCATCCCTGGTTGGATAAGTAAAAAAAATTTTATTATTTTTTTGGGCTTTTCCGCCTTGGAAATGGACAGGACAGCTAGGTGAGAAAGGGGAGAGAGAGGGGGAAGACATGCAGGAAATTGTCAAAGGTCGGATTCGAACCCTGGACCTCTGCGTCGAGTCAAGTATATGTGCGCCTGCTCTACCCACTGAGCCAACCAGGCCACACATTTAATTTTCTCAAATAATAGATGATGATAGATTAGTTAGTCTAAAAGAAAAAGGTTGAACTATTTTGATAATTGCTTAACCCTTTAAGTGATTTATGAAATAAAAATATTCTCTGGTTTCAGCTTCTCAAGTTTGAGTATTTGCTGATTTTCTGTTATATATCATTGTAAACTCAATATTATTATATCTGGCTTTGGACTGCAAGTTGGACAAAACAAGACATTTGACATTGTGATGGACCCTTTTCACTATTTTATCAACAAAAAAGAATGATAAATTGTAAAAAAAAAAAAAAGAAGAAAAAAAAAAGAATGAAAGAACTCATCGCATTAATAAATAATGAGAATCATTGGTAAGTTCCAGCCTTATTCTTAAATGAAACCTCTATAGAGAGTTACAACTTCATCGGTAGTTCCAATCAGACTTTTAAGCACCTTTAAAGTGAAAATGTGTTCTTGCAGGGCTCTAGCTTTCACCATGGACACTTTAACCGACATCTCATCTCTGTAAGCGGTTGACAAGTCTAACAACCTGGCATCTGACAGCAGACTGTAAAAGCTCTCTCCTAAAACTGCAAATACATTTTAAATAAAAAGATACAAATTAAATGTGGTTTGTTACTTTAGCAGTTTTCCACACAACCATTCATCTTCCTAAAAGCCTTGGGGGAGCTTTGTGGTCAGAGCTCTATTAGCTACTAATACATCCCCAGCCTGTGCTACAACCGCAGATATAGGAGATTTTAGAGATCAGTTAGCAACAAGTGATGACGCTTGGCCCAGACAAAGAGCTACATCTATCTGTGTAATGGGACGATATACTCCGAGGGGACAGACGTCTCTATAAATGTCACAGTACAGGATTTACAGTAAATTTGGCAGCAGCCATGTGTTGCTCCCCTCCTGAACTTCCTGCTGTCAGCACAGTTCTTGGAAGCTGAACTGGAATGCAGCAGCAAAAAAAAAAAAAAAAAAAATAGAAAAAATAGAAAAAAAGAGACAATGAATGGGAATGCTGCCAACCGAGTCCTGCAGCAACCTTGAGTTGTTGCGTGGTCAGTGGTGAGGTCATTGTGGAAATCCCATCAACAACACAGGAAGAAACAACAATCCTGCTTTCACTCTCACTTCTTTTAATGGATAAATCATCTGTGAGAACCAAAACCTCTGCTCGTGTGATGCAACAGGCTGTAACTAGACTAAATGTCATATTCAAATTTCTTTCTTTTTTTTTTAATCAACATACCACAGGATCTTTCTGCTCTTCCTGAGCAAGAACCTGGACGCTGCTTGAGGGCAGTATAGAAAATGTTTAACATTTACAAGCACTGAAACAATTAGTTTAATATTTCATTACTCATAAAACAAATGTTAATTGTAATTTATCAAGAAGAAAAAAAATCGGCGATTCTTGCTGGTGGAGGTGAGGAGTTGGTTGCTTATTTTTTGTGTCATGTCTTTGGTCTTTGATGGTGGGGTAAAACCATAAGAAACATCACATTTCCTGATGGCGCTAGATCACCAAAGTTATCACAATTCGTCCTGCGTGCACTGGCTCAGGAGGAAGAGCCGTTGTGTTGAGGTCTGGATGTCTTTGAGCAAGAAGACACTATCATGCACCCGGCGCAGCGCGGCGCAAAGCCCGACGCAAGTGTCTTTGCTAGTTTAAGACCGACGCAGTTGTCAATTTCACGCCCAGCGCCAGCGTCGTTTAAATAGCAAATGCACCTGCGCCCATGGGCGTGCTGGTCTTACAGGGAGGTGTGTTCAGGTGCATTCTTGGCGTATTGCTATCGTGAGGCAGCGGGAAGTGATCGCGCCATTGACCAACAAAAACCTGGTCTAAAGTCAATAACGCAGCATTTCATTGCTATTTTAACAGCAAATTAGTAAAATGTGCCTAGGCTCGTGCACAGCGCGCGCGCACACTATGCTTGTTACACACACACACACACACACACACACACACACACACACACACACACACACACACACACGCAGGGAAGCGCAGCAGCACACAAACATGCAAAATATTACAAATACAAATATTACGGTGCAAATCCGCCATCATAATAGCAATGCGCCAAGGTCCAAACGCGCCTGGCTTTTAAAGGGAATGGCAGATGACACTGATTGGTTTATTGCACGTTACGCCCAAAACACACCTATGAATTAATGAAGGCTACAACCCTTTTGAACCATGCGCCCGGCGCACAGACCCTTTTTTCCGCCAGGGCGCAATTAGGCCACTATAGCCCATGGGGAAATAGCACTTCAGACAGGAGGCCAACAAAGACGGTCATGTAGAGGAAATGTGACACAGATTAACCTTTCCACCCCGACAATGGTAGCGTTTACACCACTCCGCCGCTAAGAACTGAATGAGTGTGGTCTGCGAGAGCTTCCTGTGCGCCATCACAAGGGAAACAGACTCAAATGGACAGTCTCAAACTTGTGTGTTTATTATTACATAGGATGCGAGAGGATGTGTTCAACGTCACAACAGCATTGTAAGAGCTGGGTGGGGGAGAGGGACGCTGCCGATCGGTGGGGAGAAACGGGAGAAAGGTCAGGATATGAGAGGTCTCGGCTGGCGGCGCAGGTTTATATTAACTCAGGGTGGTCCGAGATGACGGCAACACACAAAAATGTCAATGAAGATATTCGGGACCTAAGAGAGAGAACACACACACACACACACACACGATCCAGAAGAGGCCTGGGCTGTGAGAACCGGCCTGGACAATGTTCCATTGAAGGGAGGAAGACAATAAAGCCTACAGACGTGAAGCTCCTCGCGGCCTTTTTCTGGGCAGCATACCAGGCTGCCAGGGTTAAAACCGGCGAATAGAATAGAGCGCCGCTCACAGTAAGCCAATCCTGACATTTTGGTGAAATAGCTGAATTCCCTCTGTGAAAATCCCTACACAGGCGTGATGCGGTAGGGCTGAGCTGGGAGTCTTCCCGGCATTTTTGTGGGCTAAACATGCAGCTTGGCTTGCACTAGAAAGGCATACCAGACGTGTGAAGCATTCAGCTCTTTCCTGTCTGAAAGCTTGAGAGACTGTTGCTTGCAGAAACTGCTCACAAGAACAGCTTCCACGTGAATAACGCCGATATCCCTTTCACTCCGAACAGGCTCAAGCGCCGTTTTACATTTGATCCAAAAATGTTGCTTGGGAGACGCAGCCCAAACAGCCGATTCATGGTTTGGATTAGCATGTGGAGCGGTTGCTTGTTCGTACATCACGTGAACGTTGGGGCGTGTCAGCTCAGCTGACTGAAAGATAACAGAGAGAGGTTAGGGGTCACTTCATTCTGAGTTTCCCCCAGGTGTTTCCTCTGGTCTGAAGTCAGCAACACGCCCCCCCCCCCCACCGACGTCACTCTCTGGCTCTCTTCCATTGACCTGCGACCCCTTCCCATCAGGTCATGGACTTGAATGTCCATGTGACTCCTGTGTCCAACGAGCAGAGAGCTAACAGGACCCCGACACTATCAGCAAAGGAAGCACAACAAGGTGACAAAGCCAGGGAGGATACTGGGAAAACAGGGAGACCAAAGCTAGAAGTTTTTGTTGCCCAACCTGGGATTGGGACCTTTAAATGCAAACAGAAGGTAAGAAAACGCAGCCATTCTGCGACACTTGATGTGCCAAAAACAACGGCAGAGAGTGCAGGGAAGTGAAGCACGGGAGAGCTGCCAGCCGTCAGTTAACAACGCTGAAACATGGCACTGAAAAATGACTCTCTGGAGAACTAGAGCTACAGCAGTTCTGCCAGACTCAAGAGTGAGAAGAGAAAAGAGCAGATTCATACAGTTTTGTGAGAAAGAAAAAAATGAAGTCAAGTCACGGCTCATTGGTCTAGTCGCCCAAAACCACACTCCCCCGGGGAGAACCGCAACGAAAAACATCAACAACGGTGAGAAAACAATGAGAAATCCTCTGCTGTGTTTAGAAAATGCAGACTATGACCCAAGAATTATGATCCACATCGAAGCTGCAACTAACCATTATTTTCAATATCAATTAATCTGTTGATTTCTTTTTAGTTGATGACTAAATGAATAATGACGAAATTGTGCCAGCTGGCAATTTGTGACTCAAACATTTATTCGATTATCAAATTAGTTGATGACTAATTTTCTGTGGATTGACTAACTGATTAATCGACTAATCATTTCAGCTCTATTTCAAATTCTTGTTAAATAAATGTAACAATAAACTAGACAAAAGTAGAGCTCACAAGTTTGAGTCCCACAATGCAGGAGTCTGCAGACAGTGAAAGCATCACTCTAAAAAGGTGCAAATCTGTCTAGGGCTGGGCAATATATCCATATTATATCCATATCAATATATGAATATAATTTTGGTTATTGTTGAAAAGTGTCTGTTCCTGGTTTTAAAGGCTGCATTACAGTAAAGTGACGTACTTTTCTGAACTTACCAGACTGTTCTAGCTGTTCTATTATTTGCTCCCACTGTGTAAATATTTTGTGAAAGCACCAATAGCCAACTCTGCGATATTGCCGAACATCGACATCGAGGTATTTGATCAAAACAATTGTGACACTAGATGTTCTCCATATCGCCCAGCACTCAGAGTAGTTCCTGCATAGACACATTTCTGCCCCCCTCTCCTCCCCCCAAAGAGGTTTTAGCAAGCCCCAAAGGATAATCATCAGCACCAAAATGTTAAAAACGGAGAATAAAAATAGCAATTCAAATCCTCTCTAAATGTGTTTGAGTAATTTATCAAACAACAGTTGAACAAGCAGAACATAAACTTAAATAGGAGAGTCAGGCTGTACCAGACTCTCAAAATAATATACATTTAATAACCAGTAAATTCATATACATTTCTGTCAATACTGTACGCAGAGTCGCGGACCGATGCTTACTGCCGTGCGTATACCCCCTGCTTGCATCTCCCAAAGCTGTAGTTACAAAACTCAGAACAATGATTAGAGCTGAGTGGATTATTCAACAGTCCAAAACCCCAAATATTCAATTACCTTTTATGTAGGACATCAAACGTAGCATAATCTCCCATTTGAGAACTCAGAACCATCAAATGCTTTGATACGTTGCTTGAAAAACGACCTCACGATTAATTGATTTTTAAAATGGTTGGCTACAAATATTTCTGACGATCAACTAATGATTCTTTGACTATTTCATGCGGCTCTAACCAAAAGTAAAAAAAAAAAAGTACTACTTGTGATTGGTGCCTCGATTTGGAAAAATTGGAACTGGGCTTGAATGGGCTCTTGGCCAGACGGACTTGCAGAGCAAATCTCAAATTTGTCAGAAGTTCATTAGGGTTTTCCTAAGGCTACCAGTAATTAAAAACCTGTAAAAAATGTTTTTTGAAATTGGTAGAATAAAGAAATATCTAAGTAAATAATCTTCTTGCGCGCAGCAGTGAGCCGTCATTTGGTTTTTATTACCACTGGAAGTTATTTAAGGGTGCTAGAGGGATTCATGTTGTGACTCAGGTCTGGGTGTGATAACGGGGAGAGTCAGCGAACGTCCTCGCACACATCGTCTCCCCGGGGGGGTTTTTGCCCTTTACTCTGAACCTGCTTTCAATATTTGAGCGGACTGACGCATTTCCTGGCCTGTCCCTAGACCCGGTTCTGGCCCGGCCACGAGCAGAAGTCTGCCCCCGCACACAGAGGAAGGCAGGGAGGACGGAAGAAAGGGGAAGAAAAGGGGAGAGTGTGAGGCAGGGAGTGAGAGGGATGGAACAAATCAAAAACAGATGCTTTGTACACGTGTGATTCAGCATTTCAAAACGGAGCAGAGACGGAGCCGTTGGTGCTTGTGGAGCCCAGTGATTTTCTCCCTTTATCTCCTCTTCACTTCCAGTATTTGTGTTGGACGTACAGTCCTTTCTATATTCCCCAAGTGACGACAAACGCACAGATGTCTGGTTGAAACTGCCACTTTTATCCCATTTCCTGACCCATGGGGTGATAAACATGTATAGCGTGGGCCAATGTTGATACACCTGGAAACAGCCCAGCCACGTTCCCCTCTCGAGATTTCAGGCTTTCCGAGCAAGCAGCCTGGTCATCAGGGGAGACGTTTCAGAGACGTGACACCAAACAGTTAAATCTGTTAGTCATAACTTTTTTTCTTCTTCTTCTTCTTCGTCTTCTTTCTAGTTCTCCTGTGAAACACAGAATCAACTATGTCTCATTCATCAAGAGTGTAGTGGTAAGACCGAGTACAGGTCATTGCTGTCTTGTGCGAGTCTGCTGACGAATGACGCACAGCCGCGACCAAAGAGCCGTGCCCAGCCGCCGTCTCACTTAGAGGACACTTCACCTCACATGCTGCCTTTGTCTGGAGGGACAATCTCCTCCAGCACAGTCTGAAAAACACAGCTGAGAGATGGGCCACGAGTAACAGACGCTATGAGCTGAGGAACTGTATACTTTCCAATTAGTGTTCTATCTCGAATGTAAAACGCGGTCGGTGAAATGCAGTCCAGGCTGAACACGCCACAGCCCTAATGAGAAAACCTTATACAGAGTAATCGGATTTTTAAAGCTTTGAACGTCTGCTAGGTTTGTTTCTAGGTCACGCACTCGGGAACGAGGACGCATTTTAAACAATCCAGGCTCAAGTTAAACAGTTTTTGGAAATATGCTTATTCGCTTTAGAGTTACATGTGAACACTGATACCACTCTCACGTCTGCCTGTTATATGTGCTGGTGCGGTTTGTGTTGATTTCACCAAAACAGCCAAATGTACAGGCGTAAACTGTAAACTTTTTGTGTTCTGCTCGGCCTCTGACTGACAAACTCACCAGGAACAGCAGTTGTTCATCTGTACGTAGACGAAGCAGATTCATAAAGAACGTTGCATCTAAATCAAGTCTTTCCATTGACTTTGTATGCAAATCGCACAGCTTCGAAAATTTGCTTCAAGGTCTGTCTGAGTACACAGCTTACAGCCAGGTCCGCCGGTTAGCTTAGCATAAATACTGGAAACAGAAAGGAAAACAGCTAGCCTGGCTCTGTCCAAAGGCAACACAAATCCACCAACAATCACATCAAAAAGCTCACTAAATTGCTCATTATAACTGGTTTGTTCCATTTGTACGAAAACTCAAGTGTTAAAATGAGGATAAGGACTATTTCTCGGCTCTGAGACTAACAGGAAGTTATTGTGCCCGGCCAAAAATAATCCGACAAACAAGCTGCGTAGAAGAGCGATTCGTTTGTTTTTTTGTACGACTTAAATAAACCAAATACAACATGTTAATTATTGAGCTTTAGAGGTGCTGGTTGGTGTTTTCGTTACCTTTGGGCTGTTTCCCCCTGTTTTCAGTCTTTATGCTAAGCTAAGCTAACCAGCTGTGAGCTGTGGCTTCATGTTTAGCGTACAGACATGAGTGTGGTATCAATCTTCTCATCTTACTCTCTGCAGGAAAGCGTATTTCCCAAAAATGTTGGAACGTATGACACAAAATAGAACAAGACAGTCATGCTAGCGGCTCTGTGACTCTGTACTTCGGGAGTGGACCAATCTTCTTATCCAACTCTCCACCGGAGAGCAAATTAGCGTATTTCAAACTCTTCGTGATGTGAAAGCAACAACACATTTGTTAGAGTAAAGAGGAAGAGAACTGCACTGCTGTCCTGCCACATTAGGCGAGCCCTTCACGCAGTACATCTGACGGCTCCACTTTACAGTATGGATAATCCACCAGGAACATTAGTGGGAGTATTTATATTAACTCAGAATCATAGCCCATCCCACAGCACGGCAGCCCAGCTTGCAGTCACATTGCAGCTGAGGCTTAACTCCCTCCGTTCAGGGTCAGAAAGGGTAAAAGGTGCACAAATGATACTAATCGAAATGTGAGGATTCCTGTAACCTGTTGTTAGCTACGCTCTGATACACACATTTCCAACATTTCTCTCATGTTTCTGGATGTTTCTGCCTTGACAAAACACATGACCAGGCCTGACTCTGGGGCAAATTGGAGCCCTTCTCTTATATGAAGCCAGGGGAAAGTCGATTTTCTCCTCCAAACAGTATGAGACATCTGATATCCACCACCATACAGAATTGAGATCAGATGTTCGGGTCGCCATTACCATAATCCAATCTGCTCGGGAAAACAAATGCCGAGTTGTGAGTGATTTTGTTCACCCGCACTGTGAAGTAAGACCAAAAGGCTTGGATTATCAGCGTTAAAAATCTGCTCAGTGTGTTCCAGTGTGTGTGTGTGTGATACTGCACTCACTGGCCCAGCTCTTGTTTTCTAACTCCCCTGCCTCGCATTAGTCATTGCTGGTCTCATTCACCATGGTTTGTGTGATAGGAATAATAATGCATATTGACTACAACTCATCCGTCATTTAGGGCTCAGGATGTTGCCATAGTGCTGATTCAATGTCTCAATGTCTGGGCCACAGCATGCGCAACACCGGATGGCTGATTAGAAAGAGAAGACGAGAGGAATTCTGTGGCGATTAGATTTCACCGCACTTAATAAACTGTTCACACTCTCGCCGGTTGCGCGCTGACTGAGCGAAGGTCTTTGTCAGCGCTCAGGATGTCCGACAGAAGCAGATTAGCAGCGTTCAGCATGCAGCACCCTGCTTTCCGTGGCTCTTTGTGTCAGCAGTGTGTGAAACGTCTTGCTATTCATCTTTATGAAATGAGAGGGACAGTCGGGGCTCATGTGGCGATCCCCCCCCCTCCCTCCTTCGGTACAAAAGACTCAGGGATGACATCATCTCCGCATCTCAAAGCATTTCACCAGGGATTAATTGTGCTTTTTACACAAATCATCAATTCACTTCCTGGATATAGAAGATATGAATAGACATAATAATACCTTACTGTATGAAATAATTAAAATGTTCCCTGACCACCATTTTGCCATGTCTACAACCTACCTCCCTATCTCTCTTTTCGTCCTACACACAACTATTTCTGTCACTTTTCATGTGAACAAACGAATGCAACACTATGAATTTCTTCTAGGAGAAACGGTCTGAAAATGTGCACCTTTATCCCCATGTTTTAATGATATTGCATCCCCCTCCTCACTATGACGGCCGGCTTTTTTTGTGTGGGTGTTTTGTGGTGGGACAACAGGTCTTATGAACTAGCCACGACCCTGAACAAACGCCTGGAGCCATGAGCCAACTCTGGAGGCGCGGACAGCAAGAGAAAATCAATGTAATAATATTAAACTTGCATGGTGATCTTGATGGACTTTAGGGTCCAAATTTACTGCTCAAATCCGAAAGAACTGCTTTGTTGGTACAAAAGAAACCTATAGTATTAGACTACGCACAGACAGCACCCAAACACAGTGGCACGCCATGTTTTGTCATTAGGATCCACTTCTGCCAGACCTGCTACCTTATTACACACCAAGCAAGAGAAACATAGGGGTGGTCTCAATCCACCTCCCTGCACTGCAAATGCAAAAGCCGTCTTTATCTCCGGAGGTCTAACCTATCTGTGAAAACGCTGTCATGAGGACATCGTATCGCCCTGTGTATCATTAGATCTGTTTGCAGTCCTTCGCATCAGGGTGTCACCAAAGTGGACGTTAATCCTCCAGGTGTGACACCTAGCCGTACGGAGAGATGGAGCAGGCGAATGTGGGCCAATCCCTGATTAAAAGAAGCACGGCCATCACACTACACACTGCCACTTTAATCCCTGTCACTTTCATTACCTGGAGTTGTTAGCTCCAGGCAGCCCCCCCCCCAGGGATGTGCGCCAGGCTTTATAGCAAATTGAACACAGCGGCAAAACGGTGGAATTGCAACATCACGTGATGCCCTCTGGCCCAAAAAGACTTTCCCCCATAGATTTACATGCTGAAAGAGATGTCTGTCTTTATTTTTTTTGCGTCACAACCTCCGCAAAATGACTCGTTCCACTTTTAGAATTGGATCCATTCGGTCCGATAACATTTGGAAATTCTAGAAGAGAGGCGCGATTAAATCATTTAATCCCCATTCAAGTTGGCGGAGCGCTGGGCGCCCAGATAGCTCAGTTTGTAGAACAGGCGCCCACATGTAGACGTTTACCCCTGAACTCCGACCTGTGGCCCTTTGCCATTCCCCCTCTCTCTCCCCTTTCATTTCTTCATCTGTCCTGTCAAAAATAAAGGCCGAAAATGCCCAAAAAATATTTATTATTTTTTTTTTTTAAGTTAGCGGCGCGCTTAACCGGACGCAGCCTGCTCGACCGGCAGAGGTCTCTAGTGCGCCTGCTCTATTAAGTCCAGGTATTTTTTTGGCTCCATGAAGGCTTCATTTGCCCCCGAGCAACTCTCTTAGGAATGAACGGGGCTCTGCCTCGAACCCTCTATCCAGGCCTTATAATGCATCCATGGCGCCAGGGCATAAAGCTCACTGACGCATCTTAACAAGATGGTGGAAATGCCACGGGCCAGCGCCACTGAGCTTTCCTCACTCATTAAATCAAGCGCGGATGAAAAATTAAAATAGCAGAATAAACTCACAAGGGTGGGGGGGGAGATGGTAGTAGAGTTCAATGCGTCTAATGCGGAAATCACAAGCAGAGGTCGTTAAGTTAAAGCCAAACCGGACGCAGGATTTATAGGCAAGTACCTTAAATATGCAACAGAACACTTGTCTATGAATGATTAAGACATCAGCTGCATGAGGAGATGGATGATGTGACGGAGAGCAGCTGGATAACCCCCCCCCCACCCCGCCCCCCCCAACCGCACCCTTATCTGGCCAAAGTCACAGTGTTGTTGGGAGAGAGGAGCACTCTTGGCTGAACAGAAGGGCCACTGACACAGATTCAAGATGAGGAGGAGGTCAGTCGGAAATAGAGCAGAAGCAACAAGGCCTCGGCTCGCAGTCAGTAGAAAAGCCCTCGCAGCTCCACGCAGCTGGAGATGCAGATCTTCCAGAAACATCCTCCAACCACCCAAAAAGTCACACTGATGGACCCAAGATGAACCAGAGGCACGGAATTCAACACGACTCCGAGCATTGAAGGGCTCAGTTCAGATGTTCTTGGTACTGTTATGAATTTAACACACGTAGTAGTTGTGTGTAGTTCTTTATACCAGAGCAGGAAGAGACTCCAAATATGAAATCAGGGCCCTCCTTCGTAAGAAGTTCCTTTCAGTAAACGTGTATTTAAATTGATTCATGAAGCTATAACGTTATCTCGCTGTGAATTCCTTTCCCACGGAGAAGGAAACATGAAAATATGAAAAAGAATCCAGAGGCAGAAGGATTCAGGTACTTTCCAGTTCACTCAACAATGCCCAGCATGCAAAGGGGAGCTCAGATGCAACTCAAAAAGCAGTTGGATGAAGATAACACAACTAAACGAGGAGAAGCGATAATTCATTGTGACTGGGATCATATTTATGACAATATGAAAGTATAGTGTTATTGTTTTACATGAATCTGTTCTGTACATTATTGATTCCCGAGGTCATTTTCAGAGCTTTTAGAGCTCCGTCCATAAACAGAACATTAGTCTGCAACTCTTCTGACTATCCATTACTGTAATCGTTGAAGGGTCTAAGTGGCTTATTTCAAGCAAAAGTGTCAACGATTATTTGGTTCAAGCTGCATTTATGGGTCTTATATGATGAAACTGAATATTTTGGGTTGGACAACACATTTGAAGACGTGACCTTTGGTGTTTTAGGAAATTGTGATTTATTTACTATTTTCTCACATTTTATATAGTTATAACAAATATAACAGTTAAAGTAGCTCATATTACACTCATTTTCAGGTTCATAATTGTATTTAGAGGTTATATCAGAATAGATTTACGTGGTTTAATTTTCAAAAAACACCATATGTTTGTTGTACTGCACATTGCTGCAGCTCCTCTTTTCACCCCGTGTGTTGAGCTCTCTGTTTTAGCTACAGAGTGAGGCATCTCACTTCTGTTCCGTCTTTGTTGGGAGTCGCACATGCGCAGTAGCTAGGTTAGGACTACTAGCCAGTCAGAGTATGAGGGTGTGCCTGGACTACAATAGAGCTGTTTGGAGCAGCACTTTTTCACTCTGTAAACCTATAACGTGCACAAAAAAGATATATAACACAATAAAGGGATATATGAGAAAATATGAGCACTATAATCAAGAAAATAACCAGCAGTTCAATCGATAATAATATATATAAAAAAGAATCTTTAGTTGCAACTATAGTCTTAAAATCTATTGACGTTCAGGGGAATCATCAATAACGTGGTATTGCTTTTTAGGGCTGCGTCTAACGACTCATTTCAAAAATCGATTAATCTACAGATTATTTTCTTGACTACTCGATTAACCGTTTTGTCTATATAATGTACTTTTTTTTTTTTTTTTTTTTTTAAACAGCAAAATTTCAAAGATTATTCTTTTTTTTTTTTTTTTTCAATCAACAGTCCAAAACCCATAGATATTCAGTTAACAATGATATTAAAAGCAGAAAATCTTCTAAATTTTAGAAGCTGGAACCAGGTCATGTTTGGCATCTTTTGCTTGGAATATCACGGACATGGTTTTTTAAAACAATTATCTGGTTGTTTCAGTTATACAAAGTTTAATAAGCCTAAAAACAAGTTTGGGTTTTATACCTGTGGAGCTTTTTCTTTCAGATGTAATACATAAAAGTGGATTCCAGTTCCATGCACTTTACATCAATATCACCACATTGCATTTTGTTGTCTCAGTACCTGTACTTTGTGCAATAAAGTAAAACAATAAAGTGGAATCTAATATAATCTAAAACACTTATTGTGATAATGTGGTAGTATTTTCAGCCATATCACCAAACGTTAAAGTTTTACTCTGCGTGTGTTTTCGCTGTACACACAGTATTTAATGACTGCAGAACTTAACTTCATTTCTTATTTATTTTTTTACTTAAATCCCCACTAAACATGCATAGTTAATTCACCGCTTACTAAAGCGAGACAGTTGCTCTGCATTCCTTCATACCAGGCATCTCTGGGAATTTGACATACACACCCCCCACCCCCACCCTGTCATATGACTTTGTGTCACAAATCCATCCATCCAGTCATTCTCTCACGGACGCTGGAGATGCTGGAGCAGTGAGCGCCACAGGTCACCGGCCTTGGATTCCAGTCTGTCGGGGATCTCTGCTCTGTGACTCGATGACAAACACCATCACCACGAAGACGGCCTCGCCTCAGTCCTCAACCAACCCCCACACCCACCCACCCACCCAGCTGTTCACATGGAAAGGGAGGAAGGATCATCTGGGCTGTCTGCCCCGGGCCATTCATACACAGAGAAAAGAGTCTCTCAGCGGAACCAAGGAGACCTCTGGACAATAGTTATATTCTGTTCCGACACATGGACGGACCAGCAAGGAGGACGCTTAACCCTTGTGTTTGTTTTTTTTAAATGTTTATATCAGAAATATGGGTTTCTTTTTAACTACCTAATTTTAATTACCCAAAAATTACATGGATGATTCCATACATCGCGCTTCACAAGTACAACAAAAGATAGGATCTCTACGGGGGTTTTATAAAAAAAAAAAAAAAAAGCAAGATGTTGACATACCCTTCTGTACACGTCCTTTAATAGGAGTCTAAATAATTAATACTTTCGGTATTAGGTATAATTTCCTACAAATGAGGTTTATTGACCATGAATTCCAAAAATGAGTGTAACCGTGGTAATAAGTTGGTGTTAGTGGTGTTTGTATATAGGGCAAGAAGCATTAACGTAAAAAAAACGTAAAAAAAAAGAGAGCCAAAAACAGTGAAAAAAAGAGACAAAAGTGTCGATAAAAGAGACGAAAACGTCAGAAAAAGTGTGGATTTTCAGGACGACAACTACATGGTCGGATGGAAGACAACACAAGGGTTAAAAAAAAAAAAAGCCCGCCAAACAGCAGAAAGCGCGTTAACGAAATTTCCTCTCATGTTCCGCAGGAATACTCGAGGCTCGTTCATGGTGGTTCAGCGGACGAAATCACGAAACATTCTAGGGCTGTGCAATTCACTGCATTTTGATTTCTGCCCCTAACGATAACAAAAACAATGCAATCAAGAAAAAGCATTATTGTGCACATTATGTTTTGCAAGTAAACTCTTATCATGTCTCGTGTTCTGAAGAGGAATTCACAAAGTTCAACCAGGGGGGGTGCCTGGAGCGCGCGCCCACATATAGAGGTGTGATCCTCGACGCAGCGGCCGCGGGTTCGACTCAGACCTGCGGCCCTTTGCTGAATGTCGTTCCCTCTCTCCCCTTTCATGTCTTCAGCTGTCCTATACAAATAAAGGCCTAAAATGCCCAAAAAGTCATCTTTAAAAAAAAAAACGTTCAACCGGGAAAAGTAGTACGTGAACTTTCACAGTTCAAGGTGTTTTCCCTATTGATTTGTTGAACTGCTTCACAGTTTTTAACTTCAATAAATGCAACATCTTCCCAAAAGTCAGTGAGTAATCCGTGTAAATAATCATAATTTCGGGCGCCCAGATAGCTGACTTGGTAAGAGCGGGCGACCATATTAGAGTGCGGATCGGGCCGCATTTTTCTGTCCAAGCCCGGCCCGCGTCCGACAGAGCAGTAACCGAAACCGAATTTTTCTGTCCGAGCCCGACACAGTTAAAATCTTTTCTCATACTAATGACACATGTACGTTTGTTTGTGTGGAAAGCCCGCTTTTATTAAGCAACTGTAGGAAGGCATTCGGAAATGTCAACAGATGAGCGCATCAGCGCACGCGGGGCAACAAGCGCACATTAACAAAAGGCGCGCACCTACACAATTAGCTGTCTTAAATTTAAAATGTTCAATACCTTATCGCGCTGATGTGACCGAGCCCGACCTGAACCCGAACATCATTTCTAAATATCTGTCTGAACCCGGCCCGTTGGGTACCGCCGAGTCCCGATGGGTTCGGTTCGGGTATCCATCCTCTAGCCCATATATAGAGGTTTACTCCTCGACGCAGCCCCCGCAGGTTCGACTCCGACCTGCGACCCTTTGCTGCATGTCTTTCCCCCTCTCTTTCCCCTTTCAAGTCTTCAGCTGTCCCGTCAAAAATAAAGGCCGAAACTTTTTTTCCCCATAATCGAGCAGCCCTAACATGAACTACGACAGGAGATACTGGTTGCAACGCCTCATATTTATCCTCCAGCAGTATGCTGGCGAGACCTCAAATTAACATGTCGGTGGAGAGAAAACAGCTCAAACGTTGCGTGCTGCCACTGTTGTGCCGGAGCAAACACAAGCACCGCAAGTTCCTGCGGCCGTGTAACAATCACAGACCAACTTTCTCAAAAACAGATGTGGAGCATCACTGGTTGCAAGCTCACATCTGTGCGAGTCCCAGTATCCATAGAGACTAAACACAGAACACATACAGTTTGTTCAAGAGATCTTCGGGCCCATTATTCATCGCGCTGTTGTTGCTGCTGCGGGGAAGTGCTTGAACTGCACATTTAAAAAAGGAGAGGATAACCTCATTACTAGCTTTTCGGCTCTCCGTTTTGGTCAGAATACTTGGCGATCGATTGCTGAATAATTCAAGCCTGAGCACAAAAGTAGAGAAGGCCGGGACACGAGAGATAACTGTAAAATCCGGCAGGAAGTGATGTCCTGTGTGATTTTACACGTGTGGGAAGCAGAGTGTCATGCCAATCCTCACAGTGAAAACGCCTCGATTTCCCCGTACTCTGGGCCCGCTGCTTCCTCACAGTCATCCACCTCCAGGGTTGTTACGTAACCCAACACAGCGCTGCTTTTAGCTCCACAAAGGAAACCATTTGAATGCTCTCTGAAAAACACAGTTACAGGCTTCAGTGGCTACGAGAACACGCGTTTACTTTCTCACTTCACGGCGTCTCTTCTAGTCACTTAAACATCCTGGGCCGCAGATTAAGAAGACTCTCCACATGAACTGGGGGAAAAGTGGACAACACACTGAACACGGAGCATAAAAGGAGCATCACTCAGGCCAGCAGCGGTGGAACAAGTATTCAAACCCTTTGCTTAAGTAATGAACTCATGCCACACTGTAAACAAATACCCTGCTACAAGTAAAGGCCCTGCATTGGAAATGCCACATGGGCAAAAGTACTCGATGCAGAAAAATCCTCCCATTTCAGAAACCGGCAACGATCCAAACTGTTCCATCAATCAACTAAGTGTTTAATGGGCTAATCATTTCAGCTGGACTGGTAGGCCTGTATATTGTGGGGTAGGGCTGGGCAATATATCGATATTATATCGATATCATGATATGAGACTAGATATCGTCTTAGATTTTGGATATCGTAATATCGTGATATGGCATAAGTGGTATCTTTTCCTGGTTTTAAACGCTGCATTACAGTAAAGTGATGGACTTTTCTGAACCTACCAGACTGTTGTAACTGTTCTATTATTTGCCTTTACCCACTTAGTCATTATATCCACATTACTGATGATTATTTATCAAAAATCTCATTGTGTAAATATTTTGTGTAAGCACCAATCAACACTACAATATTGTTGCGGTATCGATATCGAGGTATTTGGTCAAAAATATCGTGATATTTGATTTTCTCCATATCGCCCAGCCCTATTGTGGGGTAGTTTATTTTATGATAAAACATTGTATGTTATGAACTACTGTTTTGTGTGCAAAAATCTTAATTTGTTAAGTAACTAGTAACCAAAGCTGTCAGATGAATGTAGTGGAGTAAAAAGTACAATATTTCTCTCTGAGATGTAGCGGAGTTTAGAAATAGAAAGGGGAATAGTACCTCAAATTTGTACTCGAGTACAGTACTTAATAGGGCTGCTCCCTCTTAGTCGATTAGTTGACTAATCGGTCGTTTTGGTCTTAGTCAACTTAGATTTCTTTATTTCTATTAGTCATGTTTTATGCTTTTTTTTCATGCTGAATGACTTATTTCCAAGAAACGTACGAGCACATCTCTGGTAAACACAAGAATTAAAGTGGTGTTTTTGCATGACTCTTTGCAGAGAAACTCAGATTTACAGATTAAATCAACTAATCGATTAGTCGGTACAATTGAATGAGTGTTAATCGACTAACAATTTCTTTAAATCGAGCACAGCCCTAGTACTTATGTCACTTACTCACCAAAGTTATAACAATGCCTAGTTACATTCCGCCACTGCAAGCCAGTGAGAACGATCTGTACAGTGCATATGAGGAGGAGGAGGCATATTTTTTCATTCCACACGCACGGCTCCAGTCAGATAAGAGAAAACGTTATCGAACCCCGCTCGCGGAGAGAAAAAAGAAACAGCGAGCTGTAAATAATGAGGTAGATGACTCGTTAGCATGCAGTTTGGAGCCTCGCTGCTCAGCATATGAAACAAGGAAGGAGGAGGCTAGTGCAAATACCCTTCACTCAGCGCTTCCTGAGACGGGTCTTTCTCCGGGCCCAGATGGCCGTCATCAAGGTGCTGCTGCCAAGTCTGAAAGTCTTTGATTTATTTGGGAGCAGAGATTTGATCTCCAGGCGCGCACACACGCACGCACGCGAACACGCACACACACAGAGTTTGGAAGTAGATTTACTCAAATACTGTATCATTTTTGGGTACTTACTCTATTTCAATGCTATTTTATACTTCTACTCCACCACATTGCAGAAGCAAACTTTGTACTTTTGACTTCACTACGTTTACTTGACAGCTGTAGTTACTTTTCAGTTTGAGATTTTACACCCGAGACATGATAGGGATTAAACCAGCCTTGTGATCTCATCCAATAAAGCGGTGTCTAGTTGGGGCTCCGTGTCACACTTTTTATAACGCAGCTGTAAGTCTGACTTGATATTGACATTTTGTCAATTTGACAAAGTATAAAGCTGCCAGGAACCCATAATACAAGAACGATTACACCTATAAAAATGTCCAAATCTTTAGCGAGAATCAATCAAAAACTAACTATTTACACACACAGAGAAGCAGCAGATCATTTTGAGAAACGTGGGCTACATTTAAAGTGATTTGGTAGTGACTATATACCAATTTGTTTTTTGGGTCTTCTCCATTGAAAGTCAACAGTTTGTATGCCAATGTAAATGCCTGAAAATATGAATAAATTTTTTGGAGCTAATGATTTTTTTCTTTTCATTTGTGATTAATCAGTTAATTGTCTTCTCTATAAATGTCATAAAAAAGTGAAACATTCACCCCACAATTTCATATAGCTCAAGGCGATGGATTCAAATGTCCTGTTTTGTCTGACTTACAGTCTAAAACAACTAAATATTCAGTTTACTCTCACATGAGACAAAGAAAAGCAGCAACGCCCCAATATTTAGAAGCTGGAACTAATGATTGTTTGGGATTTTGTGCTTTAAAACATGGATGTATTTATCAGCCCTATATACGTTGAAACAGTGTCACTAATGATTGGATCAGAGGAAACTGAAGGTTTCCCCACACAGCCTGCACCAAAGCCCCTGACCTGACCGCCGCGCACCAAAGGTTACATAAATAAGGCAGGAATTTCCTACACCCACATTTAAAGCTGGTCCTCTGCTCCCAATGAGGTAAGAGCCTCTCACAGGGGGATTTTCTATACTTGCGGTAAAACTAAGTGGAAGTACCAATACAGCAATGTCAAGCTACTCCGTTACAAGTTTAAGACCTGCATTCAACATTTCACCTGAATAAAAGTACTGAAAACTTTCAGCATGTTCCATTTAACATAAAACATAAACAACAAACACATGACTTCATTTACATATGACAAGGGCATCCATTGGGCAGGAGCTCATTCATAAGGGAAACTGGTACAGTAAATATCCATTCTTCACCTTTATTCTGGATTAGCACTATGGGTTTTTGGGTCACAGTGATCTCCTGGTTACCATCTTAATTGTCAAATGGATGCTGATAAATGGAAAAAAATTTAAATAAAAAAATAGAAAGATGGCAGCACCAGAGGGAAAGCAATCCGACCAACAGATAGCCTACGACTTGGATGTCCTACTCAGCCCATGTGACAACTCATACGGCTGGCGCTGCTCATCCTCATGCCTACTGTAACAAATGACTGACACGGAGGCTGTGAAGTGACTCACAAATCGCACGCATGTTCCAAAACTGTAACTGTAATCCAGACACCATTCATCGCATCAAGGCATATTGAAATCCCAAGTGAGACTTTAAAAGTCCCAACATGCAACATCACAGAGAAGACGCAAGGATAAGGTCGCACTTGTTATTCAGGGACAAATAATGTGAATACCCCACCCCCCCAAGAAATAGCCTAGCAGAAAACCAGTCTCGTGTGGTGTGGGAAAAGTGTGGCGTTCAACAGTTCAAATGAGCATTGTGAGTGAGTTCCATGTTCTTACCTAAAGCGGGGTGAATCTTTAATACATTCTTCAAAGTCCACCGTCATCTTGGGCTTGAGAGTGACGTTTAAACGCGGTTAGAATACAGATGTCATTTCCTGGCTGGGTGAAGAGTAACAGTAAAAGGGGGTTAGAGAGGTAATTATGTTGAGTATCCGATACCACGGTCCGTTCCTTTCCGCCGTCTCGTGCTCCTTGCAGCGGTTCAGTCGACTCGCTCAGTCCCGCTCTCTCTCTGATGAGCCGGAGCTGCCTCACTCAGTACTGGAGCCTGTGCTGCGTCCACGTACTCCTGCTAAACTCGGATTTCTAAGAGGCTAAGTCCCACGAACGACTTGCAGCCTGCTGGAACATGACTTATTCAGCTTCTTTTAGTGGGAAAAAGTAACATCTACTCCAGTGATGTACTCAAGTTCACTTTGAGGTAGTTGTATAGTATTTTACACTTTTTTTTACAATTTTTTACACAACACTACATTTCAGAGGAACATGGTGGAGGAAGACATACTCCGATATTGTACTTAGTTAAATATAGCAATATCAGTGTAAATACTTTCAAGCATTTAAAGTTTTACTTACGTAAATGGACAAACGATTAAGCATGTGTATACAAGTACCTAAAGAAAAATACTCACAATAATATGTTATATTATTGGATTATAATTACATTCAATACAATACATTCATGTGTACATCACTTTAATGTTGCAGCTGCAAAGGATGGGGCTAATTTTGATTCCTTTATAAACTGCTGGGCAGCTTGTTTTTATATCTTATTTTATTTGTTGATTTTCTATTATTACTCTGAATAGTAACCAAAGCTAATAAATATAGTGGAGTAGAAGTAACAAGTAGTAAAAAATTGAAATACTTAAGTATAGGCCAACTTCAAAATTGCACAGTACTCGAATAAATGTTACCATGGACAGCTGTAGTTACTAGTTTCTTTGCAGATTAAGATTCTAAAAACCTATAATGAGAATATAAAATACAATGCATTGTCAACAGTAAATCAAACCCACAGTCTATAAAGGCGGTCCAATGAGCTCGAGAGCAGCCAGCGACAACATTAAAAGGCTGCTTGTAGGTTTATATATTCAGTATGTAGGCTAACGCAGACGGCATTTTTTTTTAAATGCCACAAAGTAATACTCAAGTGACACGTAGAAATCCTAAATTCTAAGGCTAAAAGTACTGTTAACAGTAAGATGTACTTTAAGTATCAGTAGTAAAAGTAGGTCTACACATTATGCAGAATAGACCCAGTCAGAGTGTTATAATATTCCCTACAATATATTATTATTGCATGCAGCATTTTAATGTTGTAGCTGATTGAGGTAAGGCTAATTCAAGTACTTCGACAAAACTGCTTCATATTGAATACATTCATGATATGTTTTGTGTGTAAAATGTTAACCTTATGAGTAGGCTAATGTCCAATAAATAGTAAAAAAAAAAGTACAATATGTCCCTTAAAAAATGTAGTGGTATAAAGTAGCACAGTACTTAAATAAGCGTAATTGTATTTGGATACATTCCACCAGTGATCATAGGCAATACTGTCATTTAACAGATGCACACAACTAGTAACAAACCATAACATGTCCGAGAGCACTTGAATGCAACACGGGCGCAATCTCCGCATGAGAATGAGTAGAACGCTGACGTCACGTTCCATCTAATTTGAATGAATACAACACGTGCCGAAGTAGGCTACATAATGAAAGAAATGTCCTCCTGAGATAAAGTCCCTTTTTATTGTTTTCTATTGAAACAGCAAACATTTAAGTTCCAGCCACTACAGGTAAAGACATGTTAGTTTGCTGTGATAATAACCGCCATCACTCTCATTCTGTTATTCTTTGCATTTTCAGTGTGCCTACGTGTTTTACACGTAGTGACTGAAACTTAAATCTTTCATTTGTTTACTGTTTCAAGAGAAAACAATGAAAAGTGAAGAATTATTTTGTCTCTTCATTTACTGTGATAATAACCGCCATCAGAATTATAGAGGCTTACTCCTTGACGCAGCGGCCACAGGTTCAACTCCGACCTGCAGCCCTTTGCTGCATGTCATTCCCCTTCTCTCTCCCCTTTCAAGTCTAAGCTGTCCTATCCAAATAAAGGCCTACAAATGCCCCCAAAAAAATCTTATAAAAAGAAAAGGATTTATGGAGGAGTTTGTCTTGGTGGTGGTGCATACATAAACAAACATACGGTATTGAACATTAATATGAAATAAACCATATAACTGTTTAACATAGAAAGCTACATACTCATCAGAGCAGTGTGATGAAGACATTTTTGTCCTCTCTCTAGTTAACTCAAGCAATGAATAAGCAAACACCCACGATGGCTCCACTTTGGTTCAGAGATGCTCGCTCCCAACAGTCACATTCATCCCTCTCATCTTCTTCTTCACACCTCTGATACAGTACGGCAGTGGTGTAGTCTACGACGTGATACGCAGGTATACGCAGTATACCCACTAAGAAAGCTCCAGGATTTCCATATACCCAATTAAATATGCCCAATGACACACAATAACAAACTTTCCATTATATTTTTGATATATTTTGAATTGTCATCTGTGTTTTTCTTCTTCGCATAGACTAAATAAAGGTATTTCCACTGTAAATTGGTGTATAAAAGTATGCAAGAAATTTAGTCTTTGACACTGAAAATTTCCCTGGGGAAGGACAGCCAGACCCCCCACTATGATATGCCCCCCCAAAGGCAGATTCTGGCCCATATATATATATATATATATATATATATATATATATATATATATATATATATATATATATATATATATATATATATATATATATACAGTACAGTATAAACACTACAATACATTAGACTACACCACTGCGGTACAGTATGGTTTCCGTGTCAGATTGTCATGTTTTACTGCGTAGTGCATGTATACTGGCTCTTCTAAACATGTAACCTTTTTAATAAAACTAATTTTTAAAAAAAAAAAGCTTAACACATCCTCCCTTGTTTTACCTATCTGGCTGCACCTTTCCCACGCAGCTGTTAAATGAAGGCATCTTAAGTGCATCCATTTCCCCAGCAAGGCTATTATTAATTCACAGGAAATGGGGAAAGCTCGGAGAAAGAGCGCCTGCCACTTTGATTTATTGCTATATAGCCATACTTGCAAAGTGACATTCCCATCAGCCTCAGCTGTACCTTTTTTTGGGTGCAAATTAGCAAATGTTAGCATGCTAACACACTTAACTAAGAATATGAACATGGTACACATTAGGGGGGGACCGGGGGATGGATGGAACAGTTTTTGCTTCCGCACTATATTCTTGCATTTGGTTACTTTCAGACAGAGCCAGGCAAGCGGTTTCCCCATTTCCAGTCCTTATGCTAAGCTAAGCAACCCTGCAGTTGTTGCTTTATTTTCAACGGGCAGATATGATGTGTGGCATCAACTTACTCAATGAAATTTCAGCAAGAAAGCACATGAGTGTATTTTCCAAAATGTTGTGCTATTCCTTTAGGATTTGGTTTTTTTGGGGCAGATTTTGGAGTCACGTGATGAACGGAATTGGGTAGCTTGACAGCAAGACGATTTCCAGTGGAGCTATCATATCAGTAAGGGACTGTTCACCTCTTGCTGCTTCTGTTTCCTGCGAGGGAGGAGCAGGGGTAAGACTCGTCTGCCTTTGTGCAGGAAAAGAGAGTGGCAGGGAGCTGTCGACTCCCATTTGTGCTCCCATCGGAGGCCCTCTCATGGCAGACCCAAGCACTGCGGCAGCGTGGAATCACTGGGAGAGATGTGTGGGTCTCTGGGAGGGTGACCTACTTTTGCTCCCCCTCTTTGGTCTGCTGGAGAGAGCTGCGAGTTGCGCTGCTGAGCACACAGCTTGTAACGTTATCCCCTCTGACTGCAGGTGCAAGGCTCGACAAGCCCCTGCCAATGAGGCATGTACAGATGCTGCAGGAATGTTCTGTATTATGCATGCATATGTCTTTTCAGCACCGACTTACTCCAAAATGTATTCTAATCTTTTTTTTTAAATACATTTTTAATCTTGCAATAGGACTGCTGCGCTCACACTAGGCAATATGTGTGTGTGCTAAGTATACTTAGTGGATGGAAGTATACAGACATGCAGGCATTATTCCAATATTGTAGCAATTGTGTGATACTGTTTATACTTTTTGTTTTCTTAAAGATAATTTTGTTTTTGGTCACTCTAGGCCTTTATTCTATAGGCCAGCTGAAGTCATGAAAGGGGCGATAGGGCCACAGGTCGGAATCGAACCCGCGGCCGCTGCGCCGGGGAGCAAACCCCTACGCATGGGCGTGCGTGCTCCACCAGGTGAGCTACCCAGGAGCCCATACTGTTTATACTTTTGAAAGAGCTCTGCAGACTTCTCTATAGTTAGATGAGAAGACTGAAACCACTCTTATTTCTGTACAATAAATATTAAGCTACCATCAGCAGCTGGTTAGCTTAGCTTAGCTTAGCTTAGCACAAAGACTGGAAACAGAGGAACCTAACCGGTAGACTTATATGCAACCAGTGATAAGAGATCACAAGGTGACATAGCTTGTGTCCCAGGCAAAAATGTTGACCACTGAACTAAAGGGATACTGCATGTTGTGATCATAATACTCATTTTAATAAATTATGTTCTGCATACTGGGTCACATCCAAAAGCCTTTGACACATGTCCTTTCTGACATTGAACCCCACCACCACCACCACTGCCAGAAGCTGTTTGCAGTCATGCTAACATCTCTGCTGACTTATTTAGCAGCCCCGCCAATGCACATTAGCCCACATACTGTAGCTAATGTCTTAGCCAAAGTGCCTCTCTGCCTCTGCAGCTCTAAGCATCACTCCTGGGAGTGTTACGCCTTCCAGCATCAGTTCCACTACATCAGCAAAATAACTTGAGGTGGAGGGGTTCCATGCTTTTAATTCAGCTATATGTTTTCATGGTTCTCTAATACGTAAAAGATGTTACATGAATGCAGAACCCATTAAACCCCCTAAGAGGTCTACAGTAGAAAAAAAACTAAAGAAAGACTTCTTCCGGGAATTAAAGGACTAGTTCAGCTTTTTTTGGGAAATACTCAAAAATGCCTTTCTTCCTGAGAGATGTGAAAATCAATACCACTCTCATTTGTGACGTGAGAGTTGATCCTCTCACCGCATTTCTCAAAAAGTCACACTATTCTTTTAAATCATCTTTCATCTGGTTTTAAATAGGTGAAGAAAATACATGTAGGGCCTTTACATTGTGTGGCAGAATGAATGCACTACAAAGTCTGTATTTGTGAACTACTCATTAGCACCTTATCGGATCACTTAGCACGTCCATCTTTAAGAGCACGCTGCTACTAATAAACAGACTCTCTCTGGAGCAGCGAGTCATTAGAAGTTTTGACCTTGGCTCCTTTGTGTTAATCGTGTTAGGGTAAGCCTGATTGCTTAAGGAGTCGCAGGCTACACAGCCCAAAGCCCGTCAGCGCTGGCCCGCCTCCTTATCCACTCTGCAGTATGTTGTTCCTGTCAGTGATTCCTGGGAGGGAAACTGTGACAGGATCCCATTAAGAGTGGATAGGGTGAGTACTGGGTCAAAGCTGGAACAGCTGGAACAGAAACAAAGGAAAGGACTTCTCAGGAAGTCGGTTTTCACTGCGTCAGCTAGACTTGTATCAAATATTCGGATGCCCAAAGACCATCCAAATCCCTGCCACCAGGTGTAAGGATGGGAGAGTTCACTGGATGGTAAGCAGGGTCATGAAGGGCGGAGCAAAACAGCTGAGATCTTCAGAAAAATAAATGATTTGGCTGAAGCCGTCAACAAAGGAACATCCAGATCTAGCAATAACAGAAAAGCCTGTCAGAAATAGATTAACATTTTGGCATATGTACGTATGTTTGATGTGTGTTTGGGTGTAATTTGCTCCAGAGCACTAGTTGGTGTATTGTTCAGGCCGAGGCTGGCCACAGGTTATTTGAGTTCATCACGTCAGTAACCACGGGTGTTGTTAGTCGAACTGAAGAGGCCAACAGTGCTTTGATTGTGCTTATATAACATCGTGGCTGTTTGTTTTCCTTTTCTGCTGAAACGTATTTGAAGTGAAAGACACTCTGGTGAGAAAATAAAGCATTATGATATAGTGGTAGATAAAGTATTGGTAAAGACTGGATCTTGGGTCAATTAGCAGCCAGTGGCGGCCAAAGTACAGAGGCTTAGTCGCTACAGCCTATTTCACTTCTTCACTTTTGAGTTGGACAACATCGATCCCACTCTCATGTCTGATCATTAAATATGAAGCTACAGCGGGGAGACTAAATGCCCAATGCTATCCAAATTATTTCCCAGTGCTTTAGAATGAGTCCTAAAACCCAGAAATTAGTACCGATATTTGCACTTCAAGTTCCCTCGCTCAAAGTCAATGGGTTTTTGAGTTAGAAGCCCAAAGTAAGGTCTGCGTTTAACACAAGCTTAAGAGATTTTCACTTTTGTTCTACGACATAAAATACATCAGTAAAATACATCCACTCTTGAATTTTGAAGCTTTTATATGTTAAAAAAATGGCGCTCGATAACAAGTGGCTAAATAATAATAATAATAAATTGAATTTATATAGCGCTTTTCATGGACTCAAAGTCGCTTTAAATGAGACTCCGTCATGACGTCAAACTCATTTACTCACGAGTCCGTCTTTACAGCCTTGTTGTGTTCATACTTGCCGTCTTGTAAACTATTCTAACTCAAACTTTCCAACCTGTAGATTTATCTAGCTGGATCGGGTCACGCTAAGAGGAAAGATTTTGAGCGTGCAAAATGTAATTCCAAGTTGGTTAGCTTAGTGGTGGTGACGTTGAAGTCATGTCACTGTGGTGTAGTCCATTTTTAGCCTAACATTAGCTTTTTACGTGATTGCATTTAAGCTTCAAACTTCATAAAGTTTTGTTTATCTGTAAAAAAAAAATAAAATAAAACTTTTCAACTTTTGTTTGGCACAGATCTTATTTTTGGCAATAACCAAAAAGGGAAAAATGTCATTGTCTTTTTCTAAAGGGAACCAAGAGGTTGGTAACTTCCGGGTTGGCCTACACAAATAGATCATCCCTGCCGGCCTCTATTAGCTTAGCTTAGCATTAAGACTGGATATAGGTGGAAACAGCCTGGCTCTGTTTAAAGGCAACAACATCTGCCTACCAGCACCTGGAAAACCAGAAATTGTCATTTTTAAACGTTGGATACTGTACGGATTAAAGAAACAAGACACAACATATTTAGTGAGAGGTGCTGGTGGGCTGATTTTACCTTGGGCCAGTCTAGCCGTTTCCTAGTCTTTATGCTTAGCTAAGCCAATAGTCTCTTCTGGCTGTAGCTTTATATTTAAACGGACATAAAAGTGGTGAGAATAAGCATATTTCCCCAAAAAAGTGTGGACGGTAGCGATTATTAATAATGCAAGTAACTGCTCTCCCAGGATCTAACAACCTAAACCAACAAACAAGGAACTTTGAGTGCTTTCTTGTGTACACTTGTTTTTACACACACCTTACAGTGTCTCAGATTGGACTTTTTTGGTTCATTCCAACAATCCTGCTCAGCAAACACGTCTGGCCGATGAAGGTGAACATTTGTTTTTCTGTGGACATTGTTTTGAGGGGAAAAGTAGGGCAAGATGAGCTGCAGGCTTGTTAAGTACCCGCCCACTGAATCACAACACATGCTGATCACACACACACACACACACACACACACACACACACACACACACACACACACACACACACACACACACACACACACACACACAGTTACATGAGCTATAAGAACTGTAATAGCAGGGAGCTATTTTGCTATCTCCTTTCTTGCATCTCTCACAAACTAGTTCTGATTTTAAGGCGTCTGATCCAACGTGATTGATTTCGAACATAAAAGGATGGATTTAATATCAGATGACTAGAAACAACAGATGTGAGAATGTCTGAACCGAGGCAGCCTTTTCTCTCGGGTGCGGCTGGACGAGATCCTGAGAAATGAGACTGAGGTTGGTGTTGCTAGGCGATGGCTCAGTGCTACTGAGGGAGGCGGGATGAGGAAATCCCGCAGACGAACAGAGGAGTCTCAGACACCCCGGTTGCCTCACATATGTACTTCCTTTGGCCGAGGTCTAACTACCGTCCATCTCCACCCACAACATGCTACCTGTACCAAAGTAACCATGAACGCTGATTTTAAAAGGGTTTAGATTTCGACAAAAGATACATAATCATTTACTTTCTGTTGTCGTCAGAACGTCGGTCAGTCCACGTTGGTCCGGACTGAAATATCTCCACAACTATTTGATGGATTGCTATGAAACGTTGTACAGACATTCATGTTCCCCAGAGGATAAATCCTACTGACAATGGTGGTTCTCTGACTTTTATTTCAGCACCACCAGCAGGTAAAAGGTTTCACTTATCTGTGAAATATCTCCACATCTCAACTTGGCATCAAAGCCAAATGGCGTGTTATCTGTACGCATTTTATGCTATCCACGTGTATGTCTACGCTGTATACAGCGGATGTAAACATACACACCACGTGGCGTCTTATCGCGAGAACGTGACGTACCATCGTGAGAACGTCACACGCGTGTAAAAAAAGAAAGGTTGGGTTTAGGAAAACAACATTGGAAAAGGCTTTAGTAACCCCAAAAAACGACAAAAACACGACGGTGAACAACGTCACGCGCTTAGGAAAACAATAAATGGTTTTGAGTAAACTGTTTGAGTAATTTTTTACGACAAATTACAGCTATTTTTAAAAATGAAACTTTTTTTTTTTCTGGGAAAAGTTATGTCTTTAGTAGGAATGGACTTTGCTGGTTTTGGTCTTTTCATGGGATTTATTGATAATGCCAGCCTTATCTTTTCAACAAAAACATTTAACAGTCATTTTTTTTTCAAAGGATAACAAAAATAGCACTGTAAAAAAAACTAATTATATATATATATATATATATATATATATATAGCAACAGCAGAAGGTGCCTTGGAATAATGTTTATGGCTGGAACTCAACACCCAACTGCTACACAATGCTGCCACCATGTGGTCATCTTTAACTCTTGTTGATGTCAGAAGCTTCAGGAGCTCAAGTTGCACGCTTCCTTCTTTTTCTCCTCTTTAACGCTGTGAAAAAATAAATAAATCACAAAACAGATCATGTTTAATGAAATCATCTTCAGACTCTTGAAGCTACGGTGAACTGACAGTTGATAACTTACTGATTGAAGCACTGCTGCTGTCACTGGGATGTAGTGCAGCTACTTCATCTGTTGTGACGGCAGGCGTTGATGCCCCTAACAGATATTTAGGCACACGCTGAGAAACAAGAACAAAAAACAGAACATTTATGGCAGGGGTCTTCAACGTTTTATAAGCCAAGGAGCCTTTAACTGAGAGAGATGGATCAGGGAACCCCTACTATATGTATTGTATACAATTCATTTGCATTTTGGGCCTACAATAACATGTAGGGCTGCCTAAAGTATACATGCCTTTTTAGTGCATATAATACTAAGCTATTAAAATAATATTTTTTTTATATATCATGTTTTAATCTTAAACATTGACTCCTTAGGATGAACTGTATCTGTGGATGGCTACCTTACCTATGGGCCACTAAGATAGGTAGCCAATGTTTTTTTCACAAATAGGCTGATTTCTTTTTGTTTTGCTAATAATACGTTGGATTCATGTTAAGACATTTTAGTTTTGGAAAAAAATCAATATTGTAGTGGCCCCCCCCCCCTACAGTAACTTGGAGGACCCCCCTAGGGGTCCCGGACCCCCTGTTGAAGATCTCTGATTTATGGAGATTAACACCAATGTTATGAAAGGTTGTCTTTTACACATCAGAAGCAAAACGAACAAAGCAACACCTAATGATGTGGTTGGATGTTGCCTTATTGTGAATGTGTGCATTTTTGTAATCAACTGCATTTGTCTTTGTATTCATTACATATTTCAACTTCCCATTGATAATTCATATCCACATTTACTACATCATGTGAATTCATCATGTGTTTTAAAAGAAACAAACACCATTTCACCTGAAAGAATGAAAGCTAAATCCATTAAAAAAATTGTGACCATCCTCTTTGAAGACTCTGACATGCTCACTCTGATACAGGTTTCCAAAACTTTTGTTAAATGTGCAATAAAAGCTCTCAATTTTAATATTGCACAATAACTGCCTCTTACCATCTTATCCCTATTCTTACACTTTTTTCTTTTCTTTTATTAAATATACTTTTTATGTATTTTGTATTGAGTGTATAGTACGACCACTTTTAATATTGTATAAACTATCTCATTGTGTTTTATGATTTATATGCTACAAAAAAAAGGATTTCCTCTTGTGGGACAGTAGAGATGTAAACTGAACTCAAAGAATGGAAAGAGGCCAAGACACCAGGCATTTCTAAGGTCTTTTTTTAAAAGAGAGAATATTTCAACAGGTTTTTTTAGAGATGCACTGATCTGACTTTTTCTCTCCCGATACAGATATCTGAACTAGCCAATGTCAGTCCTCTCTTTTCCCAAATTTAAAATCTGTACAGCTCACTGCAGGGAATTCATTGGCATCATTTTTAATGTAAGGTAAAGCGAGGACAGGGATTGTTGTGGCACTAAAAACTGAGTCGTACTGTAGGACCACATAGTCTTTGACTATAATCCGACTTCCTGCAATTTATTCACTGAAAAGGAGCCAGCTGGAAGCAAGGTTTCTTTCTTCTTCTTTGACTTGGTGAAAACCAAGTCAAATTTAAGACTTTTTAAGACCTTTTATTAGACCATTATGAATAAAATGTAAGACCTACATCACAACATCAAAAGTAGTAGACTTCAAATACGTTGTGAGAAACTGGCTTTAACCAAGCCCTAAACTTGCACTTCCCCATAGCTGAAGAATAGGCTACTATCCGTATATGTCCGCGGTACAATCCGAAACAGACTGGCACCAAAAACACGACAGCTGATTGGCTGCAATTCATACTTTGCATGGGACGTCACAACTACTGGCTGTTGCATGTGTGGTCTCATTTGTAGGGCTGTACCGAATACCAGTTTATGATCTTCGAAGCTTCGGTGCTTTTCAACGGCGAATATTCGAAGCTTCGGTGGCGGCCGCAGCGGCGGGGGAAACCAACATTTCCAAACCGCACCTGAAGGCAGCTTTTTTTCACGGTAAAAGAGACAAGCGAGATGAAGCAACTGCTTTGTTGTTGCAGGACACAGTCCCCTGTAACTACAGTAGGCTACGTTTTTACTGTTAGTCATTAACTGCTGTAGCCTATTCGCAAGTCACGTTATTTTCCATGAAAATTAAGTGCACATTTTTATCAAGTGTAAATGGCGGATAAAAGCAGCTCGTTCTACTTACAGAACTCTGATGTGCTGTTGTGGTAGGCCAGTTTCAAATTGCATATTTGACACTCTGCCTTTGTCTTGTCCTCACTTACTTTAAAGGTCTCCCACACCGATGAAGTCTTCGGCATTTTTGTCTTCTTTTCGCTGAATCGTGACGGTAATGACGTTCAACTCCTGGGCGTTTTAACTGGGGCATGTGACGTGACGTCCCAGTAAAATCTCAAAGTCTCCTATATTTCGAAGTAGATTAATTTAGATTGATAATAACGGGTAAAAAGGATAATACATTTTGTTTCTATTATTTTATTTTCCACAATGTCAAAGCAACGCAGCTTAACCCAAAATACAAGCTCAGGCATGCACTTCTGTCCATGCAAACTGGGCTGTTCTGTGCTCTAGCCAGAGAATACTCCCGTTGCAGGAACACTTTAGTAGTCCAAGAAGAAGCAAATATATTTATTAAAGTGCCCATATTATGAAAAAATCACTTTTTCTGGGATTTGGGGTGTTCTTTTGTGTCTCTGGTGCTTCCACACACATACAAACTTTGAAATAAATCCATCCATGCTGTTTTGAGTGAGATACAGTTTCTGAATGTGTCCTGCCTTCAGTCTCCTAGTGAGCTGTTCAAAATCGGCGTGACGTCACAGTCCGAAATGAGCTGGCTAACCACAACCGTTAGCTCGTTAGCATGCTAACCGTTAGCATTAGCATGCTAACGCTAATGCTAACGCTAGCATGCTACGTCGTTCTCAATAGCAAAGCACTGCTACAACACACACAAGTTCACCATAATCTACAAAAGAATTACTTACATGTGTGCCCTCATTTAGAAATCTCCCAGCTAATCCTGCCTTGTAACTGACCAAAGTTGGAGAAACAGGCTCTCTTTTACTGTCTCTAGAGTTAGCTAGCTGACATGCTCTACATCTGAGCTACTGAGCATGTGCGAGTGCAATCAAAGATAGTACAGAAGAAGAAGATGAAAAGAGGTCTCACTCTGTAGCTAAAACAGAAACCAGGTGAAAAGAGGATCTACAGCAGTGAGAGAGAGCTGTGCAGTACAAGAACAATATGGTGTTTTTTGAAAATTAAACCATGTAAACCTATTCTGGTACAACCTTAAAATACAGTTATGAACCTGAAAATGAGCATAATATGGGCGCTTTAAGTATAACGAGGTTGGGTTGTCCATCCTATTAAAATGGCTAAGCTATATAAGAAAATTGTAAAAGAGAGTATTATATTTCGAACATATTCAAGCGCGAATGAGAACCGTTTGGAGGGGGTTGTGCAAAAAAACAACAAAATAAAACGAATATTCGAATGTCAAATTTTCAAATCGAATACCAACCCACCGAACGAATATTCGGGTCCAGCCCTACTCATTTGCAGTCGTAATGCAGCAAAACTACAACACCGTGGAATCTGCAGGAAAAAAAGACATTCTAAAGCGCTGCGCATCAGAGGTAGCGCTACACAGACGTAGGAAAATTAAGACCTGTTCCAAATTATTTAAGACCTAGAACACAATACGTCAGCTAATTTAAGACTTTTTAAGGCCTACAATTTTAATCTTGACATTTTTGACTTTTTAAGACTGAAACCCTGTGGAAAATTATCTACAGAGTGCTTGAGCAACAAAGGTTAGTTCAAGTATTTGTTAATGAGAGAAAAACACACACAAACAGATGTCCTCGAGTGAGTAAACAAAGAACTGTCTCTACTACAAGTGTTCACCGATGCCTAGATAACTGAAGAGTATTATGAGCCACCTGAAGCCGGCACTCTACCAGCTTAAAAAAAAAAAATAGTAATTAGAGCTTGGAAGAAGATGATACAAGCAATGACGAAGGGAAACAAAGGCTATATATGGCCTCCTGACCCCGGCTTCAAGTCCTGAGGCCTGTACTACGAAGCAAGTTTTGGCGTTAACGAGGTAACTTCAGGTTCCACTCAGGGTTTTGTGTATCACGACGGTGGATCACTTGTTATCGGGTTAAATCGCCATGGTAAAATTATAGTTAGGTAGGTAGAATTATAGTTTCTTCCTATGTAAACTATGCGGCCCTGGTAGAAGTTTGCGATTGGTCGCGATGTGCAAACACCGCCTCTTTTATGTGAACGCGTGCGCCGCTGGATTGGGAAACCCTGGGTTGATTGAACTAGTTGATAACCACCGTCGTGACACGGCTTATGCGGGACCGCGGTCGTTAGGGTTAGTGAAGCCGGGCCTCAGGTATGTCATACTGTAAGTCACAACTAACCAGCGTCTATACATGCAGGAGCAGCAGCAGGTACCCACACAGATGAACCAAAGAGGGCCGAGAAGTTTCAGACAGTAACCGCAGACACCGGCAGCGAGAGACGATGCAGGTGTCTGCAGACAGTCGGCTGATCTGCTGGAAAGGTGTGCATCACTGCTAACCGTGCACGTGCAGAAAATGTGGTTAAATGCCACAGCGGAGCCCGTTCAGTAACAGGTTTGTTATGCACACAGTCTGTAAAACTAATGAAACCGAATTTTCCGTTGCCCTTTACTTGAAGAAGTTAGCGGCATACTTGAGGTTACCTAAATGAATAACAAGCATGGGGAAAGTAAAAGGCATACATACATTTTTTTTTTATGTTTTGGGTTTTCTGTATTTCACACATCTTCTTGATAAGAGGGTTCACATACCTCCCATACTATCCAATTTTTTCTTACGGCTCAAGTGTCTATGTTCTAAATACAAATTATGAATTTGACATACGGTATTTGATTGATCTTAGTTGATTTACGGAGTATTTAGTTCAATAAAATTTGAGGTAATTCTAAGAGTCGATCTAAATGAAGAAACCTAGGTGAATTCATTGGTTGCTGTTTTAAGAGACAGAGCTAAGCATCTGTTTTTCTGGAAAAAAAAAGGATTCCCAGTCATTTTTTAAAAGTAGTTCCAGAATCCACAAAGACTGCATGATAAATATTTTTAGAAAAGAGTTTCGCCAGTTGTTGACTGTAATTCCTAAACTGAGATGGTAGCCAGAGATGGCATATCCTGGCACTATCTGTATAATTAAAATGTTTTATTATCAATAATATTTGTCTATATCGATGTTACTTTCTATTAATTTAAATCAACAGTGTGATCCTATTTTTCTTGTGTGATACAAAACGAGCTAACAGATCGCAACTTGAGTAACTGGTCAAAAATCTTTCTCTTTTTTGTTTTTTTCATGCAGCTAAGAGATTATTCCTTCCTCCTGATGGTTAGAAGAGTCTCTGAGGGCTGATAAATACTTTTAGAACAACTTCAGGTGTTAAATTACTTTCTGGGTTTTTTGCTATTGTCAAATACAATCTTACTGGCAATAATGTGAAATATTTTGATGTTTCAGTCATATGGTTGGGCCTTAACTGTTTGATTTAGAGACACACTGTACTACATAACTCTAATATTGTGTATGTACACATCTTGTCACCTGAAATGCACACCTTTGAAATGATTTATGCTTAAGCTGTAGCCTGAAGTGCTCCTCTTGAAAAATTTAACAACACGTCTCGGCGACGCATGTCGCTCGGCCGTGGCTTGGCAGCATTGCATTTCGCCCTACTCATTTCCTGGTTCACCTTCTCCATAAACACCATGAAATCAATGAGAGGGTTAACTTTTCCCGCTACAGATTTACCACCGTGCTCAGAAAGAACAGGGGAGAGACTTTGTTTCTACCATTATAGTTTATATCCTCGATGTTCCACTTTTGGGATCGCTCCGTTGCCGCCGGAAAATCCGCAGAATTTCACTCATTTAGGCCGGATATCCGTTTCCTTGGGCTTCCTTTGTGTTGGCATTCTAAACTCTGGTGGATTTCTGAGGACTATGGTTAACTGCTCCTCAGATCTCCAGACAGCTAGCCAGACTATCTGTCCAATCGGAGTTTTCTCTCGCACGACTAAAACAACTTTTGAACGTACACATGTTCCACCAAAACAAGTTCCTTCCCCAGGCTATTTTTCAGTAACCTCACTCCGCCAGATGGATTGCATAAACTTCAGGCCACTTACGTAGACTACGGCGAGAGCTCTGCGTGGATCCTCTGCAGAAGCATAAATCACGCTTCAACGACAAGTTATATCATATCGAGACTGGGGACCTCTGCATTTTCACCTCATGCTGTCAGATGATAGTGCATCTATGATGCGGTATCTATACTACTGTATATCTGTGTAATGTGGAACTGACCCAGGAGGTTTGGGGTCGAGGATGAGGATTGCTGCTGGCCCTGCACTGGATCCTCTGGCTGTGTCGTCGTTCGCCGTAGCCACTGGGACGATTTATGGTGGAGGGCCGAAGATGACCGCTGGTAGACGCAGTTTCATCTGCTTCAGCTAGGAGGTCTGTTAATTCTCCATCACTGATCTCCCCCTCCACCACGGAGGTGTCTGTACGGGGACAATTTCACAAAATGAAAAACTATATTTCTTGTAATAATCGATCAACTTGGAACAAAAACCAATGACTACCTGGAAGACAGGAAAGACACATTCATCAGGTACTATAATTGCTTTGGAAACTGGTTGGCAGAAATTGTTATTAAATGGGCTTGGATATGCAAAAAAACACCAGTCTGGTCCTTTAAAGAAGGAAGAAGCGACAATTTTAACAATAAATTGTGTATTTTAGGTGACTGGTTCTCTTTACCTGTATGCTGAGGACTGACCGCACACTCAGCACACATCCAGTCACCGTCAGGGCCTGTGTTTAAAGATGGTCTCAAGCACTCCATATGATACCTAGAAACAATAAGTCAAATCACAGTTCTGTGATTAGATACCATTAACATGTATTTTCAGCAGCTCCAACAGGGCTTGTAGGTGTTTCAGTTAGGGCTGGGCAATATAACGATATTATATCGATATCGTAGCCTGACAAGCCAGACCCACATCAAGATGTTGGGTCTGGGAATGATGATTTCTGTGCCGTTCTTTGTTCTTTTCTCAAAGAAAAGCTTAACTCCAAGTCTTCCAGAAGACCGCTGTTCCCAGCAGCAGAGCCATAAGCCCGCCCACAGACTCTATACACGATGTGATTGGCCTGACCAGAGTTTGGTTTTTCCAGCTCGCAAGTCAACGGAGAGTGCCTAGACGACCCCCCTGGCTGCCGCTAGGGTGCGTCTAGATTTACAGGCTATCGTTATCGTGATATGAGACAAAATATTGTCTTAGATTTTGGATATCAGAACATCGTAATATGGCATATTGTTGTCTTTTTGGGGTTTTAAAGGCTGCATTACAGGAAAGTGATGTCATTTTCTGAACTTACCAGACTGTTCTAGCTGTTCTATTATTTGCCTTTAGCCACTAAAACATTAAATACACGTGATTGATGATTATTTATCACAAATCTCTGTGTAAATATTTTGTTAAAGCACCAAATGTCAACCCTACAATATCGCTATTGAGGTATTTGGACAACAATATCGTCATATTTGATTTTCTCCAGATGGCCGAGCTCTAGTTTCAGTGATATAAAACGTCAGTGGAAGAAAGGTCAAAGTCAGTCAAGTGTAACTCACTATTGTACTCAATATAATGCTACTGCAATGACTAAAATCATCACTGGTACTGAACTTTTTCTTTTTTTGCATTTTTGGCCTTTATTCAATAGGACAGGTTAGACATGAAGGGGGATGGCGCTGGATAAAAAAGTGTAAAATGCTCCAGCACTGCCTTACCCTGAATCACAGCCGATGCACACTAGCAGCCGGTGCCTGCGGTCGCTGCGTCCACATTCCTCACAGATTACAGCATTGCTCCCCTCCTCTTCATCATCATCATCATCCTCCTCCTCCTCCTCCTTTTTCTTCGTCCTCACTTTGATCTGCAGCAGCAACACAAGCAGTTCAGCCCCCAAACACTGCCCACATATTTCCATACATTCCCAAATTCTTGGATTCCTTCAGGACACTGCAAAAAATAATAATACTAAAATAAATCACCTTCTTCTGAATGTCCCCTCCAGGACACCATCTCTGGTGGATGAAAGCAAAACTGCTCCGATCCACTGGGCAGGTGTTGGCTGTCTGAGATTCAAGACGGAGCAACAAAACGTTTCAATTTCAACAACAAAAATATGTTTTACATATTAATTCACATTCTGTATATAGAAAAGAAAAGGTGAGATATTGTAATATTGGAGGCTCATGCTTCTCATGTAGGGGTTCCAAAATTGATTATTTTCATCTTGACTACAAAAATCCATAGCCCAAGGTGACATCTTTAAATTACTTGTTGTCCCATCAACAGTCCAAAACCCAAATATATTTCATGTACAATAATAAACAGAGAAAAAGCAGCAAATCTTCATGTTTGAGAAGCAGTGAATGTTTGGCATTTTTGCTTGAAAAAAAAAAAATGACGTAAAGTGATAATAGCTGAACAAAATAGTTGCGGATGAAAAGTTTTCTGTCTATCGACTTAAGTTCATGATTTAGCTCTATTGTTCAGGTTGATTTTAAAATATTTTGACAATGTTCATGTGACTGCATCAACTACTGTCTTTAAACCTTTAAACAACCTTATACTTGTCGTTGCAGTTTGTAGATTACACATACTGTCTACTTAAAGCAAATCAAATTTTTCTGGTTGAATTCAATTTGCACATCGATACAACCCTTATGACAAAAAATAAATAAATGAACGCACACTGTAGCCTATATAAACAATTATTTTCTGTAGCCCCTGAGTAAGTTATGTTGACATATTAATGTCATTGTTTATGTTAAGACATCTTATGTTTTTTTATATTAAATTTACTTTTTTATTTTACACACACTTGAAACTTTAATTGATGCCCATGACCTGTTCACAATGTTTAAAAAGAATAATTTGGAAAAATTACACTTGTGTTAACATATAAACTTGTAATATATATATATATATATATATATGTTATATATAATATAAACGAAATATTGATGTAAATATATATTTACATATATAGGCTTCACTATACACTGTATACTATGCTATATGATATCTTGCACATATCTTACATCGCAGAAGTGGGTTTGTTACACCGTATTGGCAGAATTTAATGTTATTCTGATAAAATTACAAATAAATGTGGTTAAGCCATGACATATTATTCGCTACACAGGGAACATGTGAAGTGTATATTTACCTGGGACCACTGCAGAATACATTCAAGGCAAAAGACATGCTGGCAGTTCTCCAGAGAGGCCACTGCTTGCTTTTCAAAGGGGCTCAGACAGATAAAACATCTATCTGCACCCTCTCCACCTGCTGTGTTCAACACGGTGGACTTATCCATATTTTAAATAGCATTGGACGAGAAAGTGTCCGTTTATATACCGTTTAACGGACTTTGTGACAAAAATAAAATCGACTTTGGGTTGTGTCGGAGTTTCCTGTGACCTACTAGCTATAATACATAGACTGTACTGTATATTAATCGTTTATATAATGTCTATGATATTAGTACAGTCTAATGCTATACATTAGCTAGCTAGCTAGTTAGCTAACGTTAGCTTATCCGTAAAGTTCTATATATGTCAATGGTAAAGTTAGATAGCAAAACACTATAGCTAGTGTAGTGAAGCCTTTTCTGAGAATAAGGTCAATATATTCATACACTGTATCATTTTGAGTTCAGGAAATATAACATGAATTAGTTAATATCCCTATTCAAATAGCTAACTGCTAGCACATTTCACATAGATATATACACACATTTCATGTTCCGCGCTACACAAAAAAACATCCGGTCCCGTTCTTTCAAAATAAAAGCGGCAAAATCACAATTCTAACAGTAACTTAACCATACCTAAATGCAATGAGTCATAATTTCATAAACAAAACTTAAAGGCTGAATTTTTAAAAGGGAGTCGCTAAAATGTTACTACAAACCAAAACTACATTACCAACCAGGGATAGTGGGCAATAGCTCCAAGTTTCACTGGGGGTGAATTTGATAAATTGCTAAATATTTGGGAATATGTAGCCTGCTACTAAATGATAATATCAACTGACATAATAAGGTCCTGCTTTATTACCCAGTAGTGGAATGTAACTTAGTACATTACAGTTTTTCAAAATCTATTTTCTGCTACTTTATACACTACTATTTATGTGATAACTTCAGTTATTTTGCAGATTACTTCACATTAATAATGCAAAATGTAAATAAATAATCATATATCATTCTAGGTTAGGATAAGACTACTGATCCCTGGGGTTAAATTCCCAAGCTACCCAGCTGTATATAAAGTGATTAAAAGTAGCTCCACGTTTACCAGCAGCAACATTAAAGTGATGTACACATTAATGCATCACTAATTTTAATCAAACAACATACATTATTCTAAAGTAGGCCATTCTGCACAATAAGTACTTTTACTTTTGAAACTTGAAGTTTATTTTGATGTGAATACCTTTGTGCTTTTACTTTATACAGGACTAATATATGCTACGTTTTAGTATTTCTACACTGAAGTACGTTTACGTAGATCTGAGTACTTCTTCAACCACTATTATTGTCTGATTTTGAGGACGGTCCATGTTTCATAATCTAGTTGTAAGACCTATATATTTCAGCTGATACTGCGGTGCACAGTCTGAGACCTGAGGCCCTGCAAGCAGCAAATCAATACTGTCCACAATGCACAGAGAATGAGAAAGAGGAGTTAACAGGCACCCAGCAGTTTATGCTCACATACCCTTCACCATACCTAGAGATTGGCATGGGGTACTTTCCATAAAATCATCTCTCAATGCAAATCTAACCAGCTATTAGGCTAACCGACCATGCCAATCTCTAGGTATGGTAAAGGGTATGTGATGATGAGGGGCTACATTAATTCCAAAGGCCAAGGGAACTTTATCAGGATGCATGGTATCCTGGATCCATGAAATTACTGGCCTTAAAAATAAAACTCTGCCTGCCTCTATGGGAATTTAACATAAGGGTGTACTCACTTTTGTTGCCAGCGGTTAAGACATTAATGGCTGTGTGTTGAGTTATTTTGAGGGAAAAGCACATTTACACTGTTATACAAGCTGTACACGTAATACTTTACATTGTAGCAAACTGTAATTCCTTCAGTGTTGTCCCATTAAAAGATATAATGAAATATTTACTAAAATGTGAGGGGTGTACTCACTTTTGTGAGATACTGTATCTTTCTTTCTTTCTACTTAGCACTGCATGACTTAAAAACTTGGTAACCTTTAAGGCCTAATAGAAAACAGGATGTAAAGCACGTTTCACCTCTATGTGCATTTTGTGTGATTATAACAAACTATGTCAATCATAAATACACTCATGCAGCCTATATATAGGGGAGATACTCATCATCTATCTAAACATACTGCAGTGGGCGGGTAAAAAAAAAAAAAAAAAAAAAGACTGCAGTCTAGTTTCATGCTATGGTTTCCTATCCAACTTCATGCCTATAGTCCCCAGAAACAGGAAATTAAGACGCCTGAGCAAAGAGCAGCATGCACGCTGTATTCTGAGAGGAGCTGCTCATAGAAAGTGCAGCTCCAAAACTTTTATCGCATGTGTTTTCAACAGGACATCAAAGTAAGGAGTCCCTAAACAACTTGGTAAGTGTTTCTATCTTAAATGAGTCTTGTTTTTTTAACTATATAAATTTGAGGTTTAGTTTGTGTTAATATTTTACCAATCTAAATCATTTTTCAGAAAAGTTGTAATTGCTGAAAACATGGCGAAACACTTTAAACATCGTACAACTGATTTAGTGTCAGGTTTAAAATATTTTCCTCGTGTGGCCATATATATAGATGTTTACTCCTCGACGCAGCGGCCGTGGGTTCGACTCCGACCTGTGGCCCTTTGCTGCATGTCATTCCCCCCCTCTCTCTTTCCCCTTTCATGTCTTCATCTGTCCTGTAGAAACAAAGGCCTAAAAATGCCCCAAAAAAATCATCTTTCAAATATTTTCCTCTAGTAAACCATAGTCTCAGGAATGCAACTGTAAGGGTAACTTTGTTGGTACTTTATGTGGTCAATGTTTTTCCTGCCTTTTCTGTATCACTTCGCCATCTTTACAGAACCAATGTCAAGTAGTAATTAAATGTCTGAGTAAATGTGTACTGTATCATGTGGAAAAATTTCCACCTCAGCTTTTCCCTTTGGTTTCTTCAGAAACCTGAGCAATACAGAATAATGTAGTCAGCTTCTGGAACCAAACACGTTCGTGAAAACTAAAAGCAGAATACAAGAATGAATAAAACGTTTGTTTCGAAGGTGGTGTTAGGCAACAGTGGGGAAAAAAACTGAATGGAAACTTGTTTGTGTTGCCACAGATGCAGCGCCGTTTGACAGAATCAACCTACGCTGTCTCACTTTCATTTGACAAAACAATCAAATCTGCAAAGATGAACGTGACAGATGGCAACTGCAGCACGCCTTCGGCAGAGTACCAGTACTACTTGTTCCCGGCGGTCTACATCTTAGCCTTGGTTGTAGGTCTACCAGGAAATCTGGCTGCCTTCGTCGTCTTCACCTTCAGGTGCAATCCACGCACAGGCTTCAGTGTGTACATCAGCAATCTGGCTCTGGCAGACATCGTCATCCTCTGCACTCTGCCCTTTAAGATCCACTACCACCTCCACAGGAACGACTGGGTGTTTGGGGACGCCGCCTGCCGCGTCACCGGGATTCTGTTCTTCGCCAACATCTACATGAGCATCTGTTTCATGACTTGCATCTGTGTGGATCGCTACATGGCCACTGTGCACCCTCACACCTATCTGAGGATGCGCAGCCCCCGGTGCTCTCTGGTTGTGAGTGTGGCGCTCTGGTGTGTAGTTTTAGTGGCTATGCTCATCTTTGTCCTCATGGGACCTCTGGAAACCAACAAAGACGAATCGGGGAGCCACAGCTGCTTTGAGAATTTCGCCCAGAAAGAGTGGAGCTTGCGCTTGGTGGCGTACAGCGGGCTGTGCCTGACCGCTGGCTCCCTGCTGCCCTCCGCGATCATCCTGGTGTGTTACCCGCTGGCTGCGCGGCGCATTTCCATGATACGGACTAAAACGGCCCAAAAAGCCGTGAGGGTCATTTACACCATCCTGGCTATAACGCTGCTCTGCTTCCTGCCCTACCACGTGGTGTACCTGCTGCACCTCCTCGGACGCTTGGAGGTCATCCAGAGCTGCTCCTCGGTCAACGCCATCTACCACGCCAGGCGCATCACCATGGCGCTCGTCATCCTCAACACATGCCTGGACCCCGTGCTTTACTACGTCACCACCAGCCACTGCAAATGGAAGCAGTTAAAGATGACATGGCTGTGCGGAAGAGTTGGGAGGAGGAGGGGTGTTTATACCATTGCAGTGAGCTGATGGGTAATAGCACTGGAATTTACATGCTTCATCGTTAATGTAATGTCACTATTGCAAAAAATTAGACTTTTCTACAAAAGTGTTTATTCAAATTGGCTTTGTACATCAAAATTAAAGGGACTGAATTTGAGGATCTTATTTTTGCTTAATCTTGTGCAGTTCAGTCCATAAATGAGTCCATGAAAGAGTCTGCAACATCACGAAAAAAAGAACAAGTCAGGGCAGCAGCCTGAATGAGGATCACTATCCCGTGTACAGTATAAAAGGGAGCAATTCAGCCTTAATGTTAAATGCTAAAGTATACAGGTAAGAATGTGAAATCCTCTGCACTGAGATGGTGTTCAGCCTCAAAGGAGTGACACTCTTTTTTTTAGTGGGACTTCTCCTTCGTATGTTCGTAGTTTTGGAACAAAAAGATATTTCAGCAGAGTCCAGATGGAAGCCCCTTTTTCAGCAGAGTTGAAAGGAAGCTGCCCAGGTCCTCGTCCTGACAAAGAAAACCACAACATAGAGTCAAAGGCAAAGCATTGTAGGAAAAGCCAAAGCACCATATATTACACTTTAACACGTGTTAACGACATAACACTGATACCGCAGAATTTGGTATCAGTACATAGGGGAATTGCAGAGGACTGACTTAAAGCAATATTCAGTACTACCTGTAAATGTATAATCTGTGTATGCATATTATAGTTGCTACTTGCGACCCCTACTTTTTTGCATATGTCAGAGTGTGTGCGCCACTTTAAAGAGTACTTTCTTAAATATTAAAAGGAGTAGTAGGTAAGCCTTATAAAAGGCTAAGCTCATGCACACGCATTCATTCTCCCTTGGGGGGGGGAGGGGCTTAAGAGACCATTTTGGGCTTTAGTGGAAAGGGGGGAGGAACTGAGAAGTTGTCGATGTTAACATTTTTGGCTAAGTCCTGGATCTTCGCAATCCTACCTACGGCACCTTTAATGAAAAGTCAGAAAAAAAATGAATATAATTTTGTGCTTTTCCTGACCAACAGTCCAAACGCCCAAAGGTATTGAGATTACAATTAGATAACAGACAGAAAAGCAGATTACATTTAAGTAGCTAAACCAATAAACGTTTAAAAAAATATTATTAATTTTCACCCTATCAATTTCTTTTTACTAATCCTCACAGTTTTTGCAAAGTTGCCAATGAATTTGCTGTCAATTTCTTTTCTATATAATCAACTCATTGATTCAGATTTACAATGGAAATAAATAAAAAAAATCTACACAGAAATTCATGATTTGTTGTTTTTATTGACTTGATATCTGCGATAAAAAAATTCTTGAGATATTAGTTATTCAAGTTTAATTTGAGGTGAGTGTAACTAGCAAAAATCCCCCAAAAAAGAATGTTTTGTGGCAGACTTTTTGTCCTGTTACTGTATAACAGGAGAAGCACAGATGGGATTAATCAGTCTAGTGCAGACCAGTGCTTTTCCTGTCACAACAAGCCAACACCCTCCTATTTGTTACAGCCATAAAAAAAGCTTATGTATTATATGAAATTACTTTTAGAAGAGTAGCATATTCATCGTCAAAACTGTTACCACAATTGATTACTTAATTTCCTATTGAGTACCTGATTATATCTGCAACACAAGCACCTGACAATCTATCATACACCATCAAAAAGCAGGAAATCAACTAGCAATCGAATCTCTAAGCCACCGTTTTGAGAAGATTAAGGCCCTGTTTACACGTACATGGTTATTTTGAAAAAACTGAGATATTTCCCTTCGTTTGTGCCCTTCGTTTACACGCAAACGGAGAATTCGCCTCTGAAAACGAGTCTTTCTAAAACCTCCGGCCAGAGAGAAGCAGAAAAACACATCATCATTTCATTTTCTTGCACTTTGCAAAGAGCACATGATGCCACAGAAACCGCTCTCCTTCCATTGCGCAGTGCCTGGGGTTCAACAGGCAGGTTTCCCCACCTTCTACTTTCACCTTATTCTTATCTTTCAAAGCCCCTACTCTGAAAACTGTCTGCCCACACAAGTGTTTTCACTTGCTTTGGCTGACAGAAAGTCCCCCGAGGACTGTGAAGGCATGTAAAGATTGTATGACTGATATATCCCCTTTGCGGTGTGCTTGAAACTGGAGTTCACACACACCAAATGTACTCACGTGCTGTGGCGAAAAAGGATATGAGACAGGAAATAGCTTGGGCATGTTTTTAATCATAGAAGAGGGAACCAAGTGTGCCACATCCAGACAAAAAAATTATTTATTTTTTTGTCTGATGTAAGACAAAAAAACACTTCACTGCAGGGCACAAAGGAGGTCTGGACACATAGGAGAGTTTGTCTCCAGAACAGTCAACAAATTGTATATTATATGGAGTACCACAGGAGAAAATTCAAGGCCTACTTTTTTTGATCGAGGTCTGTTTCTTAAATCAAGGCCACTATTTGTTTAACCTCTCTATGCTACCCCTCAGACACATAATACATAAACACAGCGTCCATTACCGATTTTCATTCAAAATCTGCCTTTTACCACTTAAAAAACCCGCAAAGATAAGAGGGTGTCAAAACCAGACATTTTTATTATTATTATTTTATTATTATCATATATCGGACCTCTGTGGGGCTGTTTAATGGTTCCATTGTGTTTTTATTTCATGCCGCCATGCTGGCAAAAGTAATTCCTCTTGTGGATCAATAAAGACCTGACCTGAACAGCTCTTAAAACAGCTGTGATGTGCAAGGTATTTGAAAAAAAGCATTTGGATTCCATTGTAAAAATAAAAAATCTTTTACCTGATAACTCCAGGAAAGCAGCAGGACCTTGGTGCTGGTGTCTTCAGCGGAGGAGGAGACTTTGATGACGATAGACTCCACCATGACTGTGCCGTCGGGGAGGTGCTGGATGGTGTAACCTTTTAACACGCTGAAGCAAAGAAATGCAAAAAAAAAAAAAAAAGTTATGTTTTCTTACATGTTAACAAATGCAGCGGAAATTAAACATGTAACAGAAATAGGATACATAGGTTAAACATCTTTCGCAGCACATGCACCAAGGAATTAAGGAAATAAGCTGCAAAAACTGTAATTCTCAGAAAACAGAAATGACACACACTGTGTATCCTAAAGTATATCACAAATATAGCACAATAATTAAAAAGAAACTAGACACCAGACCCTGGGACAAATTTTTCAGTAAATAAATAAAGACGGGAGAAAAACTGTGATGTGGTTAACAGGGGGAAGATAGAGAAAGTGGGTGGTGTAGGTGAATTGCTAAATTATGCGGATCAGTAAGTAGACGGAGAAGGTCCAGTGACCCTGCTCCTCCTGCAGCGCTCCCCCTCACCTCTTGAGGTGTGTGTAGATTCTGTTGAGCGTGTCGGGGTCGCTGTGGGGGTCCTGGAGCTGCACGCGGCAGGTGAAGCGTAACTGATGTTCGTTGAGGCCCAGCTCCTTCAGGGCCTGCTCCGACGACACCAGCTTCAGACTCTGTGCTCGGGGGAAAGACAACCAGGAGTTAACGGCGTCATCCGTCGACCGCGGTAACCCAGCAAATGTCACTAGACTGCAGGCGATCCGACGTAAAAGGTCACAAAAGTAATTTTGAAAGTCCGAGAGCGACAGACTTACTACTGCACGGTGCGTGAACTTACGTTTTCTTTCATGATCAGGGTTCCATGCATGGTGCGAGGTCTTTTGGGATCAGGAAGCGGCCCTTCAACGCAAGAACGGTTACAAACATGAATAAATGAACAAGTAAATAATCATATCAAAACATAGGCGTAGATTTGGGTATGACTGCTGGATTTTCTATACCAGTTATATAACTCCTCATAGTCTTAAGGTTCAGCGGACCTGATCTGGCAACCTTCTGTACTACACATTGTCAGCACTGGCAGTAGTAGTAACATTTAAACAACGGCGGATTGAAGAGGTTAGTTTTATACTTTAAATGTTTCAAATATTGTAGAATTTAAAACATCTTTGCTGGATATAACCAACATCAGTCAACTGATATTATATCTAAATTTGAGGCGTTGGCTAATTTGTGATAATTGCCCAGACACCAACCTTATAACTATGCCTGCACCCAACTGACACATAAATTGTACACAAGTATGAAAAGACTGTAATAATAATAATAATAATAATAATAATAATAATAATAATAATAATAATAATAGGAACAGAATCTTGAGATGCTTGATAACTTGACAAAAAGCCAATAAGGAGTATGGGTAACCATTGTAGTACTGTCCTGATACACAGAGCTACTCACTTTCTCTGATTTTAGACTCCTAGTATCTCACATTCATGACATTTATCATTATGACACTTGTTTTTATTCAGGTCATGATATTTAGGTGGCATGGGACAAAATGACTAGATGTCTAAACCACGCTGAAAAAAACACTTTAAATCAAAATGTCAGCAACAAGCAAAATTCTGAAACCGAAACTGTTTAGGTCCCCCCCTGTACAGTACCTACTGTAAAACCATTGTTACCGAATACAAACTATATCCCTATTCATACTGGATTAGTATTACCAGGGGACCTCATGTGATTTAGAAAAAAAAAAAAATCCCCCCCCCAAAGTGTGTTTAGTGCGCCGCATTCGCACGGGATAAGCAACGTCTGTACAGTAGATTATCACACAGCCTCTGTGTTTGGCGAAATGTAAATAAAAGGGAAAAGCCCCCCAAAAAAAAAATATATATATCCCCAGGTAACACTGGTCTTGTGCGAGTAGGGCTCATGAGTCACTTTATCACTCCTTTGGCTGTGAATCAAACAAACCAACTCCTAAAACAACTAAACGTACCTCCGAGAGCCATCTCCCTCTTGAGCAGGTTGAGTGAGATATCCACAGGCACGCTGGGGTTTGTCGTCACAGTCGCTGTCTCTCCGTTGGCTGGCATGTGGCAATCTATGCCTGCCATTTCAAAACAACAATTACAGGACTGACAATGCCTTCTCCTCCTACTGGGAGCATGCACATATTTACCTTTTAACTGTCTTGTATAAAGTACTTGAAAGCAGTACAAGTATCTTACCAGAAAATTACTTTGGTAGAAGTTAAAGTCCCTTTTTTTGAATGTTTCTTGAGTAATAGTCTTAAATGATCTGATATTTACTGTACTTAAGTATCAAAAGTAATTTTCTGAGATTAAATGTACTTACAGGTCCCATGACATGGTGCTTTTTGGATGCTTTTATATAGACCTTAGTGGTCCCCTAATACTGTATCTGAAGTCTCTTTTATATAGACCTTAGTGGTCCCCTAATACTGTATCTGAAGTCTCTTTTATATAGACCTTAGTGGTCCCCTAATACTGTATCTGAAGTCTCTTTTATATAGGCCTTAAGTGGTCCCCTAATACTGTATCTGAAGTCTCTTTTATATATGCCTTAGTGGTCCCCTAATACTGTATCTGAAGTCTCTTTTATATATGCCTTAGTGGTCCCCTAATACTGTATCTGAAGTCTCTTTTATATAGACCTTAGTGGTCCCCTAATACTGTATCTGAAGTCTCTTTTATATAGACCTTAGTGGTCCCCTAATACTGTATCTGAAGTCTCTTTTATATAGGCCTTAAGTGGTCCCCTAATACTGTATCTGAAGTCTCTTTTATATAGGCCTTAAGTGGTCCCCTAATACTGTATCTGAAGTCTCTTTTATATATGCCTTAGTGGTCCCCTAATACTGTATCTGAAGTCTCTTTTATATAGACCTTAGTGGTCCCCTAATACTGTATCTGAAGTCTCTTTTATATAGACCTTAGTGGTCCCCTAATACTGTATCTGAAGTCTCTTTTATATAGACCTTAGTGGTCCCCTAATACTGTATCTGAAGTCTCTTTTATATAGACCTTAGTGGTCCCCTAATACTGTATCTGAAGTCTCTTTTATATAGACCTTAGTGGTCCCCTAATACTGTATCTGAAGTCTCTTTCCTGAAATTCACCCTTGGAGCAGAATTACAGCCACTAGAGTCAGTCCCACAATGAGCTTTCCTTAGTATGTGCCATTTCTGTGTCTGTAGCTATTGAGGAGGAAAGAGAGAGAGGGGGGGTTGGCCTTGACCAACTGCCACTTTGCTAGTTTGAAAGCCATGATGTCTCTCTCTCATGGGTGGGCCAAATTCTCTGGGTGGGCAAAGCAGAGAAAGGGGAGGTAACCTTGCTCCTTATGACCTCATAAGGAGAAGATTCCAGATCGGCCCATCTGAGCTTTCATTTTCTCAAAGGCAGAGCAGGATACCCAGGGCTCGGTTTACATCTATCACCATTTCTAGCCACTGGGGGACCATAGGCAGGCTGGGGGAATGCATATTAATGTTAAAAAACCTCATAAAGTGAAATTTTCATGCCATGGGACCTTTAAGTATTAAAAGAAAAAGTAGAAAAAAAAAACTTTGATTATGAACTTTATGGCCAAAGGTGTGTAACGTTATCTTCATCACCACTGTCGTCGGGGTGGTCATCATCCGTTACCATGACTGCAGAGCCTGCACCAGGTGCTTCCATGACACCATCAGTCATTATGCTTCCTCGTCTTCTATTTTAGTTTTGGCCTATGTTTTTTTTTTGTGCCGCTTGGCAACAAACAGGCATCAGGTCACCAACTGGAATGAAGGGTGCAGTATCTTGGCAATATAGGAGCAGTGATTCGCCAAACCTGCTTTTTTCCAGTGTAACAAATTTCTTCTGATGTTAACTTGTAGTAATGAGTAACTAAGATGCTTAGGGGAAATGTAATGGAGTAAAAGTATACATTTTATTCAGGAAATGTAGTGGAGTAAAAGTAAAAGTTTCCGGAAATATAAATAACAAAGTAAACTACAGATACGTTAAAATTCTACTTAAGTACAGTAGTGAAGTATTTGTACTTTTTGTTACATTAGAACACTGCCTTTTAATGAGCCTAACATGAGTGATGTGGCTGGAAATGCACTTACTGAACTCCTGTTCAATCTTGCCCTTGAGGAACTCCATTTTCACTGCCTCGCCGTGCACCAGCAGCATGTTGCGAGGCTCCGCCATGCGGATGAGCTGCATGATGCCCTTAGCATCTGCATGGGCACTGAAGGACATGTACTCCACCTGTAGCTTCACATCCAACTGTAGGAATCACAGCAACAGTAAGTCAATCACTTGTTTTTTTGCTTATTATTCTTACTCAGAGTTAGATGAGAAGATCGATATCACTCTAAAATCTGTTTCATTAGCTATGAAGCTAAAGCCAGGCGATGGTTAGCTTAGCTCAGCATAAAGACTGGAAGCCGGGGGGAAAAGCTAGCCTGGCTCTGTCTAAAGCTCACCAATTAGCAAGTTATAACTTGTTTGTTTGATCTGTACACAAAAGTGCAAAGGTGACATGTTGCGGTTTTATAGAGAGTTATGGACAAGAAATAAACCCACGCATAACCATGTTAGTTAGTTCACTTTAAAAAGGCGCAGGTAGGCAGATTTTCTTACCATTGGACAGAGCCGGGCTAGCCGTTTCCCCCTGCTTTCAGCCTTTATGCTAAGCTGAAGACCTTTCTTTTTAACACTGCCTTTTCTTAATTCATTTTTGCATTTCAATTTTATTTTTTATTAATTTTTTTCCCCGTATTAACTGTTTTTTTATCGGTTACCAATTTGTATGAAATTTTTTACTGTGTCTTTATGTCTTGTGTAAAGCACTTTGAATCACATTGCTGCTGAATTGTGCTATACAAATAAAATTGCCTTGCCTTAAGCTAAGCATCTTCTTCTTTGATAAATCCCACCAAGAAAGCTAAAAAGCAAATTTCCCAAAATGTTGAACTATTTTTTTAGGCACCTCTGCTTCAGCAGACCGAAGTCACAAGAAAGATGAGAGAAATGAGGGAAAACATGAAGAAGTGACTTTATCTGCAGAGCTGAACGGAAAAAAAACTCAAGCCATTAAATACAGTATGATGTCATGACTGACACAGATGAAGGGTCAATTAAAAACTCTTACGGTTGATCTCCCTTCCATCTCTAGTTTCCTCTGCCCATTTAGGATCTTGTGACCGATTGTTCCTTGTACACAATACCCAGGCATGATTACCTAAAAAAAAAAAAAAAAAAAAAAAGGCAGAACTGGTTGTTATTAAGTATTGTTATTTAAAACACACATCTTTCATTTTCTATTTTCTTAGGAGACTCACCATGTTCTTCTCATTGCCAGCCCATTTCTTGAAGATCTGCAAAGACTGACCAGCATGCAGCATACCTGGTGTTGCAAACACCACCTGAAAGTGAACATATTGTTGTAGTTCATTGTCATCTGAATGTTCATCCTAAATTAAATACTAGTACATAGGGCTGGGAAATATTTTGATATTATATCGACATCGATATATGAGGCTAGATATTGTGATACGACACAAAAGTTTGGCATTTTCCTGGTTTCAAATGCTACATTAGTACAGTATTATAGTGATGTCATTTTCTGAACTTACCAGACTTAATAGCTGTTCTATTATTTGCCTTTACCCACTTAGTCATTGTATCCACATTATTGGCGATTATTTATCAAAACTCTCATTGTGTAAACATTCTGCGAAAGCACCAATAGTCAACCCTACAATATCACCGCAATATCGACACTGAGGTATTTGGTCAAAAAATATTGTGATTTTTGATTTTTTTTCCACATCGCCCAGCTCTAGTTTCAGTGACGTAAAACGTCAGTGGAAGAATGGTCAGAGTCAGTCAAGTGCAACTCACTATCGCCCAGCTCTACTTGGACAGAAAGATACAAACTTACCATAGGTCCAGGGTTATCGGCGTAGGAGCGATCAAAGGCCTTGATGTGCTTAAATTCAAACATGTTTCTCTGTACAAAGGTTTTTCGAATCTTCTGGTTGGTCCATGTTATGAACAGCTTGTAATAATGATTAGCTTTCTCCGTCAGCCCAGTGGAGAAGTAGATTGGGGCTTTTAGGTTCATCCTCTCCCTGGTTGGGGAAAGGAGGTAATTGGAGTGTCAGTGAGCCGCCTCTTTATATGAAAAAGTTAATATACCACCATTATTCTATCAAACCTAATAAAATAAATACAGCTAATTGAGGGAGCTGCCTTTTTCTTTTTATTCCAGTCAACTTGTGACATTTGTGTATAGTAATTACGTGCAATTACTCCATGTTGACAGGACCTTCTATATAATTGGAACACCAACAATTATGAACCACGAAAATGGCCTTTATCTGTCAGCCAGGGAACAATGGTTATCTCCACACATCACTTTCTCTACCATCTTTGCTCCCCCTGTTCCAGAGATATTTCTCAGAGATGTATTTACATTCACATACCTATACCGATGTTTAAGAAAATATAAGAAAGCGTATGTGAATTTTGCTTCTGGGGTTTTTATTAATAAATGGAAGAACAAACCTACCAAAATGTTTCCAACAGGATGCAGAGCTCTTGTGCTCTTCCGAGGGCGAAAACGGGAATGAGAACCTAAAAAGATGATAAGAAAACAGAAACCAAATCGCACTAAATTTGTAAAATCTGAATTTTCTTTCCATGATGCAATATAAAAAAAGGACAGAAAACAAAAACCTACACCCCCAAAATACAGAATTCCACTAACTCTAAAACTTACCTTTCCTCCTCTTTCTATGCTTTCGTGCACTTTCTTCAAAAAGTCCCTCTCTCTGCATCTCTTCGAGTCACGGATGGTGGTGGCATATGTAGACTCTGAGATGAGAATGTCTGGACGGCACTTATCGATCCATGCAGCACTGCAAATATACAAACACGAAGATGAGGAGACTGCGCAGTGTGTAGACATAAACTCTAGCATATAAGGAATACATTAAGCAAAGGCCACTCACCCTAAATGCCTGTCTGGTGTCATGTTATAGTCTCCCTAAAAAAAGGAAAAGACAATATTCTGAGAACCTTGGCCATCAAATTCACTGACTTTGATACAGTGCAGACTTGTTTACACTCACCGTGTAGACCACAGACTCTGATCCCACTTTGATCTGCACCATGGCAGCTCCCAGGACATGGCCTGCATAGTACGCCTTGATCTCCAGCTCGTCATCCACCTGCCAGCAGCACAACAGAAAAACAGCTTGATATGCCATCAAAAGAGACGAGCAGCTGGTGCAGAAATGATTAATAGATGGATAGCATCAAAAATGATCTGAGCACTGCACCTGGACAGTTTGGTGGAGGTTCAAAGGCACCACTTTCTTCATGCAGTCCTTGATCATCTGCGAGGTGAAGAAGTTGGTTTCTCCCTTTTTGTCGACGGTGATCTTCCGGAAGTCCTCCAGCAAAATAGGACAGATTGCCTTTGTGGGATGGGTCATGTAGATGGGTCCGTCGTAGCCCACCATCTCACTCATGAAGGGCAGAGCGCCACAGTGGTCCAGGTGGAAATGGCTAAGAAAAGAACAGGTAACTATGTAAAAAAAACAACAACACTGGATTGTTTTATTTATTATATGCTGTGAGTATTATAGGACAACAAACCTGATGATCACACAGTCCAGAAACTCTGTCAGACGCCCGTTTTGGGTTATATATGAAAAGTCTGGGAAACGTCTCTGCAATGATAATACAGACTTGCATTCAATTGGGATTATAGTGTCAGTTATCTTCTTCACAAGGGGTCCAAAACATATGAAACTTACAATATGTTTTAAAAGCTGATTTTGAGGGCTTTGGTTAAAAAGTAGGGAAGAGGGATTACACTTTTATTTTCATCGTTGATTAATTTGCCGATTATTTCTTGATTAATTGTTAAGTCTTTAAAAAGTAATACAATTGTGAAATATCTTTGAATGTCTTGTTTTTGTTCAACCAATCGTAATCTTTAGATGTAATTTCAAAGTAATTGCATTGCTTTGCCAGACCAACACCCCCCGTATTACAGCAACCACCTGGTGATGATGAAACTGCAGGTGTCAACCTTGTGGTCAACAAAATGGAAAGAGGAGAGATGGGTGAATGTACAGCTTGCATATTGAGTAATAGTGCGAGTCTGTTATAATTAAGTCAGCATGCCACAACTTCCATGTAAGGCTGTAATGCAGCACAGACACAGCAGTCTTTGTCATTATTATGATTTGGAGCAGTGATTAAAATAAGTTTCAACGTTGTTATTCTGTGTCTTCCTTCAGTTTTATGCATAACATTTTGTTTGGTATATGCCAGGTCTTTGGGGTTTTGTTCCCCTTCAATTCTATGGGAATATTTGGACAGGTGTGCTATGTGTCACACTGTTATCTTACACAGTTGTTATTTTTTCTTTTTGAAAAATAAGCTTCTTTACTTACATCGTCATTGTATCCCATGTGCATCCCGCAGTCAAGCATTATGTTTTTGCCTCCAATAGAGACGAGGATGCAGCTGCGGCCGACGTCCTGTCCAGCCCCTTGGAGAGAGAACAGTAAAGTTAAGAGACAGCTTTAAAAACAAACACACAGTAAATGCACCAGTTAAGACCATTTCGTTAGCTTCTCCAGCTATCAATGGCGACTGGCAATAAAGGGTGACACTTAAAAGCTGGTGTTGACCGCCATAACAGAAAATACACAAGGTAGTGCTACTCAAAGAGAGCTAAACATTTAGCGAATAGATAACGGCAAAGTTATACACATTGTTGACGGAACTAGCGTAGCAGATGCTAGCTAGCTACTGTAGCGTTACTCACCCAGTGGTGTTACTTTTATTTCAGGCATGATTTTCAGCCTGTTTTTGAAGGTAGATGAATGGCACCGAGTTAATCCAGGAGGCCGGTCAGTTTCCGACGAATTACACCTCGTTTACAAAGAAATGTTTATTGTCTAACTTGTATACATGTGGGTCATTTCGAGTTCCGACGTTTCTTTTACCAGTGTCAAGCTACACACACAGTAAAAAGTCAACACTTCCGGGCGGCGCATTCGAAATAAAAGCCATTTTTGCAATCCATGTCGCCAGACTTTGTTGAGGGTAATGTGCTTTATTGTTGTCTGTTTGACAACATATCTGGAACAAACTCCCACATAAATTAAGCTTTAGAATTTGCAGGACAATATCAAACGAGCCAATATAGCCTACTGCACAATTTTAGACCGTGGTACTGGTATTTTTTAAAGCAAGCAAATCATATAAAATTTACAAATTAAATAAACATAACACAGCACTTTAAAAATTAACCAAACAAAGTAACACAGTTCCAAATATTATAAAACGGGTGTAGTGACTTGTGGGGCTCTCCTATTGTCAATTTCTCTCATGGTAGCCACCATGCTCCATTCTTGCGTGCTTTTAGTTTGAAGGCAAAGTCACCAATTTCCCCTATATCCCCGGTTCGAGTCTGCGCAGTAGAGGCGGATTAGAGCAGGAATGACCTGTCGTTTCACTGAGATGTAGAGCAATTTTCAATCTTTGTTAAATTTCTCTTGCAGGTAATGTGTTCAGTCTTTGAGTTTACACCTCAGTACTTACATTTGGTTCGACCTCCAGTTTGTTGGTAGCCGTTAGCCACATTTGCACATTCATTTGTTGCCTTGTTGTTGGCTTTCGTCGATAGCACTTCCGCATAGAAAACCATGGCTGGTTCTCAAGAAGACCAGAAATTCTGCTTACAGGAGGTGCTCGATACTTTCAAGTTGTGTTTGTCGGAGAAAAAAGACGTCTATCTTGAACACTACGTCGCTGGGTGGCGAGGTCTTGTTAAGTAAGTATACTGTGATCATACTACACTCAGCTGTAACAGTCTACAAACTGTCATTGAGGTGTTAACAAACTCTTTTGTTTATCCCTTTAATTAGGTTTCTGAACAGCTTGGGCAGTGTGTTTGGCTTCATTTCCAAGGATGCTGTCAACAAGATCAATATCCTGGTCACTTACCTGCACGGTGAGAACGGGTCTCAGTATGTCACTGTCCAGTCAATGGTGAAATATGAGCTGGACAATGAACTAGTGGACCTGACCAAGAGAGGCAGTCATCCAGAGTCCGGCTGCCGTACCTTGCTGAGGCTCCACCGGGCACTGAGGTGGCTGGAGCTCTTCCTGGAGCGCCTCCGCACCAGCAGCGAGGACAGCAAGACTTCGGTCATGTGTTCAGAGGCCTACAATGAGTCTCTCTCCCAGCACCACCCTTGGGTGGTCCGCAAAGCAGCGGGCATGGCCTTCTGCGTGCTCCCAGGGCGCCCCGCTTTCTTAGAAGTGATGAATGTGGGCCCCCCCGAGCAGGTGGTGGCCATGCTAGGGGAAGCTGTGCCTCTCATCTCTGAGGTGTACCAGATCACTGAAGAACTTTACGCTCAACAAAACCTGCTTGACTTACCATAGAGGGACACATTTGCTATTATATGCCACTTCATATGTTACACTATTAAATATGAAGGGCTGTCATGGTGGCTGCTACTCCTGTTTGGTGATTAAAGGGTTATTAATTAAGCAAAATTCCACTGACACTATCTAGTACAGTATTACAATTTTTCATATATATAAGTACTGTTAATTATTATATATGTGTGTATAATGGACTTTGTTTTTATTCAACTTTTTCGAGATGTATTCATTTGGATTAAAGTAGATGAAGGGGAACAGTTGGGCCCAGAAGTCTTTGCTCACTGCCAGTAGCTGTTTGTTTAAATTATTACTGCAACTATTTTGACAATCGATTAATCATTCAAGTAATTTTTCACAAACAGAAACACTAAATATTTGATGGTTTCAGGTTCTAGAATGTGCTGCTCTTCTTGGTCTTACGCCATAGTGAATTGAATATTTTTTTGTTTTTTGACAGATTTGGATATCAGCAAATTGATCATGAAAACAATTGTTAGTCACAGTTCTATTTAGAACTGTTCCCAATCATGATTGTATGCATTACAGAAATGCTTGTATGAAATAATAGTGTAATAATAGGGCCATTAGGTTAAATCTTTGATGTTCTCATACTATATTTCATTCAAGTATTGACAGATTTATCTAATACTAGATTATCTGATATTGGATGATACCAGATATTGCATAAATTACCTTAATCTTGTAAAAAAAAAAATTAATACAGATAGAAGACCACCAGCAATCTGCAGCCAGAGTAGCAGTTTCCAAACCAATTATTTAGTTAGCAGAAAGGTCTAAACATGGCAACAGTATGACATTCATCGTAAAGATTCAAAACAAGGCTAACATTACGAGACAGATGGTGGTGGAACAATGTGGATGCTTAAATTTAAAAAAAATATATAACAAATGGCAAAACATCTTACCAATAAATCAAACAGAATTTATAAACTGTAGCTTTAAGAAAAGAAATGTCACTTGGTTGATGATTGTGAATATTTGTGTTATGTTAGAGTTGAGGATTGATTATTGATTACCTGTTGTCTTAAGTAAAGTAAATGAGGACATACTGTAGGTTAACTTTGATTGTGTCATGTTTTTATATGCTCATGGTATAGTATATAGACAGTGTAGTGGTCACAGTGGGGTACTTCTAATGAATAAAGTCAAAAGTAGCTCAATAATTATAATCCAATAACATACATTATTCTGAAATTGCCCATTTTGCAAAATGAGTACTTGTACTTTTGATATCATTTGATGCTACTGTCCTTATTACATTTGCACGCATGACTTTTTTCTATTTCTGTTCAGTGGTACAGTGGTGGAATGTAACCAAATGAGTACATTTACTTAAGTACTGTATATACCATTTTTAAATACGTGTTACTTGTGTATTTCCATTTTATGCTTCTAATCCAATACAACTCAGAGGGAAATACTGAGCTTTTTACTTCACTACATTTCGTTGACACTTAGTTACTTTTTACATAAAAAACACATACAGCATATGTTTATGATATGATGCAGTACTAAACTACTAATCTACCTAGTATACAAAGTATTTAAAAAAATAATTGGTTCCACATTGATGAACTCCACCTAAAATTGCTCTTACGTAGGCCATAGGTCATAAAATCAGAATAATACAATATTCTATATTATAATTATTACATTATAATTATATATATATATATATATATAACACAGCATAATTATAATATAAAACTGTGAAAGGAGCCATTCAGCATAATGAGCACTTTTTTCTTTTTGATAGTTTAAGTACGTTCTGATGATAATAGGCTACTTCTGTACTTTTACCAAAATCACATTCTGAACTCGGGACTTTTAATTTGAATGGAGTATTTTTAAGACCATGGTATGTCTACTTGAATAGATGTATGTTTTTCCAGCACTGCTTTTACTGGCTGGGGTCTTAAACAGAGCTGATGTGTAATATTTTGTGGTGGGCTTCAGTTCAAAATCATGTTTATAAGCAATTCTCATGCATGTAAGAAAAGCCCATTTTATTTATAGTGTCAAATCATAACAGACGTTCTCTCAATACACTTTACAAAAGAGTAGGTCTAGACCACTCTATAGTTTACAGAGACCCAAGGATTACCCCGACAGCAATTGCATCTATTGCAGCGGTGGCGATGGAAAAACTTCCTTTTAACCCTTGTGTGGTGTTCGGATCTGTGGGACCCGTTTTCAATCTTTGCCAAAAGAAAAATCAAGCTATTTATTTATTCTAACTCAAACTCATTGGCCTTGGCTCATTTTCTGTGAAGAACATAAAAAATAACTTATTTTCAATGACTGCACATGGTACACCCCCCCTCCCTACACATACAGTTGTGTTCAAAATGATTCAACCCCCACTGAAATTGATTGTTTTGGCCAGTTTGACATTGATTTTGATCATTCAGTCATCCTGCTTACAATTAAATCAAAGAGGCACGTGTAGGTCAGACAAATATAACATTCATAATGAAATAACCACAAATGTCTTTTCTGTGCTCACATTATTATCAGTTTTATTCAACCCCCAAGTGACATTCAATCTTAGTACTTAGTACAACATCCTTTTACAGTTATAACAGCTTTTAAACGTGAAGCATAGCTTGACACAAGTGTCTTGCAGCGATCTACGGGTATCTTCGCCCATTCATCATGGGCAAAAGCCTCCAGTTCAGTCACATTCTTAGGCTTGCGCACTGCAACTGCTTTCTTTAAGTCCCACCAGAGGTTCTCAATCAGATTTAAGTCTGGTGACTGCGATGGCCACTTCAAAATGTTCCAGCCTTTAATCTGCAACCATGCTCTAGTGGACATGGAGGTATGCTTGGGATCATTGTCCTGTTGAAAGGTCCAACGTCTCCCAAGCCTCAGGTTTGTGACGGACTGCATCACATTGTCATCCAATATCCCCTGGTACTGAAGAGAATTCATGGTACCTTGCACACGCTGAAGCTTCCCAGTACCTGCAGAAGCAAAACAGCCCCAAAGCATGATTGACCCCCCGCCATGCTTCACAGTAGGCAAGGTGTTCTTTTCTTCATGGGCCTTGTTCTTCCTCCTCCAAACATAGCGTTGATCCATGGGCCCAAACAGTTCTAATTTTGTTTCATCAGTCCACAGAACACTATCCCAAAACTTCTGTGGTTTGTCCACATGACTTTTGGCATACTGCAGTCGACTCTTCTTATTCTTTGGAGACAGCAAGGGGGTGCGCCTGGGAGTTCTGGCATGGAGGCCTTCATTACGCAGGGTGCGCTCGTTGTCTGAGCAGAAACTTCAGTACCTACATCCGACAAATCTTTTCTCAGTTCCTCAGCAGTCACACGGGGACTTTTCTCCACTCTACGCTTCAGGTAGCGCACAGCAGTCGAAGTCAGCATCTTCTTTCTGCCACGACCAGGTAGCGTTTCAACAGTGCCCTTTGCCTTGAATTTGCGAATGATGCTTCCTATGGTGTCTCTTGGTATGTTTAACATCTTTGCAATCTTCTTATAGCCATTGCCCTTCCTGTGAAGAGTAATCACCTCTTCTCTTGTCTTGTCTTCCTGGACCATTCTCTTGACTTCACCATGTTTGTAACCACACCAGTAAATGTCTAGAAGGAGCTGAGTATCACAGTCATTTTAAAGCTGCCTAATTGGTGCTTATTAGGCTTTATTGCTGCTCCCTGACATCCACAGGTGTTTTCAATACCTGATTGAAAACACTTCAATGAACCTCTGTTCTTCAGAGTGGTAGTCTTTAAGGGGTTGAATAATTGTGTCAATGAAGAATTCACAAAATAAACATTTACTACTGTATTACAAAATCAATTGATGTCATTTTAGTTGCATATGGTTCTTTAAGAAGTCCTTGTAGGATTTCATTATGAATACAATTACAAATGTACACTAAATTCCCTAAAACCATTTACAGCATTGGGGGGGTTGAATAATTTTGAACACAACTGTAACTATTATATATGAGGTGTTCGAGTCTACTGGACCCGAGTGTATTTAAATGTAGGTGCTATGAAACTAGGTTGTCTTTCTGCACCTGCTGTTCCCACACAAAGTTACCAAATTGTTACATTTCAAGCACTTTCACCTGTTCTGATTAAGTTCTAAGAAATAAGCACCAATAATGATCAAAAATCTTGTTTATATATATATATATATATATATATATATATATATATATATATATATATATATATATAAACAAGATTTTTACATATATATACATATATTTACCTTTTTTATAATTTAATTTCCTTATTTTCTCACAAAAAACGAAAATGATCATATGATCATAAATGTGATCTCACAGGGGTAAATGGCAAATATGAACCATAATAAATGATGTATATATCATTGGTAATTCAGCTAAAGTGAACATATAGTAAGTATTTTTACATAAATTGTTATGGCTGTATTTATTTAAAAGCCTAATAATGTGGTGGGTCCACCAGACCCGGGAACATTTAATTGGCTGTGTAACAAAAATATGAACACCACACAAGGGTTAACAGGCAGAAACCTCGGACAGAACCTGGCTCTCGGTGGGCGGCCACCTGCCTCGACCGGAGCCATGAAGTATTAGGGTGATAAACGTGGCTGAGTTATGTGTTTGAGCTCAATTAAGAGGACCTGCAGGATGCAGAACATCCCAGAACTGGAGGGTCACCTCCGGGTGCAAAATTACGAATCCCACTATGGCCACGCCCAGAGCTCTCTATCATCTGGCCACGCCAAGACCCGCCCTACGAAGCAGCTCGATTGGTTGGGGTTAGGCATTGACCTCGAGTGGTTAAGGTTAGGATAGCCGATTGGTCAGGGGATAGGACCTCATGGACCCCGTGGCCAATAAATGCTATTGAAGGGTGGGTCTTGGCGTGGCCATAGTGGGATTCGTCGGCCCCATAGGTCGGCCCCATTGACATATATATAAGGTCGGCCCCGGATGAACCTCTAGCTGCAGTTGCGCACTTCCGACACCAGGGGTCTCCCGCCCCCCTAACCCAAGTCGTCGTCAAGGCAACCAGACTGTCATGACAACAACCTCGCTGACGCTTAAAGAGAGGCACTTCCTGCTGGAAAGCACGCAAACGGGATTTTTAAAAAACATTTTTAACTTGTAAATGTAGCTTCAGTAGGACGCATCCGTTCTCCCGCGTAGCGAAGCGGCTTTTAAGACAACGAGGCATGCTTTTCTTCGACTCTTTTGTTGTTGTTGTTGTTGTTGTGAAGAACTGAAGCCAAGAAACAACTGGGACTCTCCACTGGCAGACAGACAAGACTGTTCTGAACTCCAATGCAAGAGCGAACGTTGCCAGCTGGTTGTTATCGATGCATGTAACCAGGCCGAAGTCCTCCAAAGGGCGAAGCAGAGCGGCTGTAAACGCCTCTCTGTATTCGGGGGACCCAGGCGGCAGCAGCACCCAGAGGCCACCCGTGTCTCCAGATTCTCCCGTGTGCAGCAGGCCAGACAGGAGCCTCCGCTCCCAGTCTCAGCCCATAATGTGGCAGGCCAGCCAGCTGAGCCAGGATGAGGTTCTGCAGATGCTGCAGCACGCCCCCGCTGCTCCACCGCAGTCATTAAACAAGTACAAGGTTCTGCCATCCATAGGGGGGAGGCAGTCAGAGGTGAGTCCCGGGATAAGCCTGGACAAAAAGATTTCCAAGCTCAGTCTGTCTGATGATGCTATCCATCGGCCAGGGTGCAGCCACGGAGAGTCAGATCCCCCCACAGTGAAGGGTGTGACCCAGAGCAGCAGCAGCAGCTCTGAGGTGGATAAGAGGGCTGGGGTCTGGCCTAAGCCCCCTGATCCAGGATCAGTCCTTACCAAAGTAGCTGGCAGTTTGCTCCTAGCTATCCGAGCACCATGTGGCAGAAGGTTCCAGCAGCACTTTGAGCCCACAGACACTCTGCTGATGGTGAGAGCCAGCGCAGAGCTCATGTATGGAGCGAAGTATGGAGAGGCCTCCATTGAGACCATGGATTTACCACGCAGGACCTTCACAGACATGGATGTGACCCTGGCCCAGTGTGGCATCCGGAACAGATCGGTGCTGTGCATCTCTCAGAATGGCAGTATGAGGGAGCGTGAGTGAGCTTCGCTGATTTTTTTTGCCGTTGAAGTCTGGCATCGTGGTGTTTAAAAAAAGAAAAAGAAAAATCCCTCCTCCACTCAAAAATGTGTTTCCCTTTTTGTTTCTTCCCTTGGATGTTTGAGCTCCACTGTGCAGAATGATGTGTGTGTGCAGTTTGATATCATCAAAGGCTGTTTTCACATTTGTACTGCTGAAGGAGGAAAGTTTCTCTGTGCTCACCTTAAATCTTGTAGACAGCATGATTTTTTTTGGAGCCAACTGTGGATCAGTATGTTGGAGTTGGACACATGATAAAAGCCCATCTTTTTGACTTTTGGGGCTCCATAAGGTGCATTAAATGTGAATGTTTTACTAGTTCATTTTACTTTTTTTGTGGGAAAAAACACATCAGACTCACATTATTCAAAGCATTTTTTATGACATAAAAACATGTCTGGATGGGAATTTTTAATTTCACACAAGCTTATTTATTGTAAACCTTATTGACTATAGCAATTAAGGTCAATTAGGACCATTTATTCATCCAACTGATAACTTGTTTTGCTGCACTATTGCACAGAATGCTCACTGAAAGGTATCCTGTGTGGCTGTATATAACCACGAGTTCTGTTTCAGTTAAGCTAGACTTTATTCAAAACAGCAGGTCATTTTTATCTGCTGCCAGCTATTGACGTCGAGAAGAACATTTGATTCATCCGTGTTTATCTGGCATTTCATACTAAAGCAAAACCAGAAATGCCGCTGACAAACGCAGCAACGAAAAGGTTTTCTTTGTTTATTTGTTGCCATTTTCCACCTCTTTTCTTTTTGGTTGATGTTCTTATATGCCAAATAAAGTCTTTCATTAGGATGCAGAGGCACAGAAGCACATAACTAAGTTGCTACTATTTGGTTTAATTAATAGTACTTTACTTGTATACAACTTTTGCCCAGCTTTCAAAGCATGTAAAACACAAATACATAAAAGTTATACCTAAATCCTGTGACTAGTTTTAAATTTTACAGACTTGTACATATATTTTGTCACTAGCGCAGAGACAAAAATAAATTGTGTTCAATGCATGCTAAACAGACAAACAATAGGCCTTTTCCACAGAACACATTTGATGTGTCGCAGTAGGAACAGGCGAGCATGATACAATAATGAACAAAGCCAATGTCATTAGCAGCACGTTATTGCTCGTCTTTCAGAGTCAAAATGTCTGCTGTGGAAAAGGCCACCTGCAAACAACCCTCACTTTGTTCTGAGCAAGACATACTAAAAATGTATGTCGGGATGGATAAGAGCTGTTTATGAAGACTGAAAGTACCACAATATGACTAAAAACTCAGACACTAAAGTGCAGAGAACTTGGAGGTAACAGGCTTGTTAGCTTTTGAACATATGAATGTATATTCCCTGAAGAAATATATTTCCATTGTCATACGTTTAATAAAAGGTTCTGAGCAACTGGTTCATTCTTTTAGAAATATACATGGTCTTACTTGATAAAAGGTGCCAAAACAAGTTTAATATGCAACAATATATTTATTTTTTTAAGCACACAAAAAAAATGAGCAACAGCTCTGGCTTCACAGTCATTGATCAAATTAAGTTATCAGTAAACCGTCAACTACACCTACGACTGAAAAAGGCATTTAAACCTTAAAATGATTCAAGTCACTCAAGGATATTTTATCTGAACTCAACCTTGATCTATAGATGAGACACATCCTACAGTAAGAATTCACCTCAGATTATCTAACAAACATTATCACCACTCCTCTTCTTAAATGCCGTTTTAACAGCTAGTGATTGCTTTATAGGCTCTGGGAGACAGCTTAAAGGCTTAAGGTGACTTCAGTGATCAAAGTCGGACACATCAAATTAAAGAACTTTGGCAAAAATGACGGCCGTGAAATAAGTCTGCATAGTTAATATTAGTATGCATCTTTCTTCTGTAAACAATAAAATGCAAACAAACCCTGGAAAGAACTCAGGTCAAATATGAGGTAACACGTCTAACGGCGTCAGGCTTTGGTAGTGCTCGTAGCGAAGCATTCAGCTGATCAGGCTTTCCATTTCTTCCAGATTGCTCGTGTCAAGTTTCGTGATTCTCCGGTCTGTGGGAGAAAGACAGAGAGATAAAAGTCACCTTTTGGAGCCTTACATTCGGGCGTTTTTAAATGATCAAACTGAAAGAAATGGGAACATACTGAAATGCATCTCAATTTGGTTGATGACATCCATGCTGTGTTTGCTGTCAACCATGTTGACGGCAAATCCCCTTCTGCCAAAGCGTCCTGTGCGGCCAATCCGGTGAAGGTAGGTCTCATTGTCGGCGTTCCCATCCATGTCCACAGGCAGGTCAAAGTTGACCACAAGTGACACCTGTTCCACGTCAATACCTGTAATAAGCACAACCGCAAATGGGTTGGAGATATATACATATACATGTATATATACCCTCACCTCCCACCATGAAGACGTTCTCATTTCTAAGTCTCCCCCTCACCCCTGGAGCACACGTTTGTGGTCACCAGGACCTTCTCCTTGCCGTTCCTGAAGCGATCGATGACGGCAGCTCTCTGCTCCACGGTCATTTCCCCGCTCAGTAACGCCACCTGGTGACCCTCGTTGGTCAGGTTCGCAGTCAGCCAAGCAGCCATCTTGCGAGTCTGAAGAAAAAGTACCTGCTAAACTTAATTGCTCATACTACATCCTGTCAAGTTTGGGGACATTTTCCTGGAATTGAAAAAAAACAAAAACGTATTTAAAGCTATAGTGCGTATTTTCTGTCTCCACGAATAGGAATTCTAAGTAATGACAACAACACCGCTGGCGCGTCCACATGATATAGCCTTCTGTGATCATGCACAAGCCCCCCCCCATGCAGTTGCTAGTATGCAAGGATCAAATAAACATGACGGACTCTTCAGAAGAGGTAATTATCTTCACTCGAGCTTCTGCGCAAGAAAGTCACCCGACGACACAATCTTCTGAACACAGCCGTACTGAGAAGTAAGAGAGAGTTGTGTGGAGCCGACAGTCTTAATTAGCTTTGTAGCAACTCATTTGGCATTGGCTTGAATGTTACGGACGTTCATTAACATCAAAAATTTACGCACTAAAGCTTTAAAATAAATCTCAATTTGTCCTTTTCGGATGTTTCGATCATACTTTGTTTTGGCTTATGCAGAATGTTCTACTGACAAAAAGATCTCATCTGTCAATTTATCAAAATTCAAGACCCCATTTACAATTGGCATTGACATGCAATCTGTATCTGGATATCCTACGGTGTAACTGCATTAGAGGTGGTTTGGCTCACATTGTGATCAGATCTGAGCCAGGTGGAAATGCAATCCGTACTGTAACTGAAGCGTGACCAGGACGCACACTTTTTATTACCTTGACTGTGAAATCGGATGTTTTTTTACAGATGCTGAACAATGACACGCAAATTTGAGTATTGACATGTAGACGGTTGCAGGTGTTTGGTGTGGGGCGGAGTGAATAATACATTACTCATAGTTATAGGTAAAGTGCATTGGGGGGGGGAAACATCCGTAATAACGGCAGGTATATATATATATTAAAAAATATCTCTAGATAAGAAAAAGCATGAACCACAAAACCATACAGAAGTGGATTGGAAAATTGCCAACAAGTGAAATATTTGAGCAAAACTGGCGAATGAGTAGACTTGGAAGGTTCCCCTACCTAATTCTGCCTCTTCCTACTAGCTCAAACTGCCCAACCAAAGCTACCACTAGGGTTGGGTACCGTTTGGATTTTTACGATTCCGATGCCGAACCGGTACTTTTAAAACAATTCCGATTCCTAACAGATTCCTAAACCGATTCTTGAAAAACTGAAAAATGACACTAAAGAAAGGCTCTTTAATGGAGTTTTTTTTTTTTTTATTGAAAATTATTTTAATTTAACAATACATTGATATTGTTATAAAGTACTTACATATATAATAAGTAAACCTAAGTCACCTAACACATAACTACAATAATTTAACAATAAATAACAGTTACACTATTAACAAGTAACAACAAAATAAATGTTGGGTTGGTATGCCAGCCAGCTTCAAACTTTAGCAGTTCTTTTGCATATTTGCCTTCTCTGGCAAGATACTACACCTCTCATCACGTGCAGTGAATGGTTAATATTCTTTTACGTCCGTTTTGGTGAGCCCAATCAGCAGCGATTGTAGAGTGCATGTCGGAGAATAGCATGGACACGCGCTTCACACCGAGCAGGTACACGCGCCACTTGGCAGAAAAGGGAGAAAGAAAAAAAGAGTCTGCCGCTGTCCAGAGTGACAGAGGGAAAATATTTCAGCCGGAACCGAAATGAGGAACCGAAATTTGCGTTCTACCGTACCCAACCCTAGCTACAAGTAGTAGCAGTAGCTAGCAAGTCTTGGCTCGCAAAACGTGATTTTTCAAAATGAATGCCTAATACTTGCTCTCTACAGGAAAAAAAAGAGCCCAAACAGCAGCATTGCTTGCCTTCACGTGGGACGTGACAAGTTTGTTGACAAGTCCTCCAGCCCTGCCTAATGAATTTGCATATTGAGATCGGACCACAACGCAAGAAGAATGGAGATAACAAAAAAACAATCACCAATACCAGGTGTGATGGAGAGGCCCGCAGATCGGATGTCATGATCCAGATCATGTATCCAGACACAGATCACACATCACCATGGTGTAAATGGGGTCAAACAGTGACGGAGGAGTTTTGATTTGTCATCATAATGAAGTGTGTACTAAGCGGGATTAAAAGAGCTGACTTACATGGCAGAAGATCATGGCCTGTGCAATGGTAAGGCTCCCATAAAGATTACAGAGTGCTGTGAACTTGTCCTCCTTCTCCCTACAGAGCACGTAGAACTGCTTGATTGTGTCCAGTGTCTCCTCCTCACGCTTCAGCCTGATGATGTTGGGATCGGGAACCACCTGCTCTGCAAACCTCCACACAGAGTCCTCAAAGGTTGCAGAGAAAAGGAGCATCTGGCAGTCCTTTGTCAGCTGTCTGTACGAAGAAAAGAGGGACACAATGCAACAAGAGATGCTTGTTGCATGTAGAGCTGAAACAATTCCACATTTTACTGTACAATTAATGAACTCAGAAACAATTGCAATTAACAATATAATTGTCTCTTTTAGTCAAATTTAAAAGACATTTTTTTGTTATGTATTACTCTTTCAAACATAACTTTTTGAATAAATCCCAGAATACTGTACATATTTTGGTTATATTACTTATGTGAGCCAGATAATTTAATAACACAGCTACACAGGCTATGAAGTAAACCACGCCTCTTTATTGTCATAAAACATTGAATTTTGTTTCTTAAATCAACATAAAATTGCCAATTACCATCAACAGTCATAGCCCTTAGGACTTTAGCTAATGTTAGCAATAAATAACAGTTGAAAAAAAGAAACGGCGATTACGTAAAAATAATTGTGTAGTAATTGTTACAGGCCTTTGCACGGGACAAAGACAGGTGTTATAATGGGCAGGTGTCTCGGAGAGGAACCCACCTATGGATCCGAATGCTCTGGTCCCGGTGGCCTTGCGTGGCGATCATCACATCAGCCTCGTCGAGCACAAACATAGTAATCTTCTTGGGGTCAATGAGTTTGTACTTGGTGCACCAGTCGAGGACTGTGCCTGGTGTTCCGATGACAATCTGCTCCTGCAACTTGACGCCTCGCTCCACTGAACAGAACGCAGAATTTCATGCAGTGACACAACCAACACTGGCTCTCTAATGACTTGAAATAACCATTTTGCCGCCAATTGGATCAGATGTCATAACAATTGTGGTCACATTCTTACGTCTGTTGCCCCGAATGCCGTAAGCCAGTTTCACATCAGGGCACAATGCCCCCATTTGCTCGATTACTTGGCCGATCTGCAGAGCGAGCTCATATGTTGGCGCGATGCAAAGGCACTGAAAGAACCAAACAGGTTTTAAATGGTGAGTGCATATCGGCGTCAACAACGGAATGTGGAGACTGGCTGGCTCAGCAGATTACGTGTTATGCTTACCTGGGTCCACTTATTGTCCGGGTTTACATGGCTGAGCATGGCAAGAGAAAAAGCAGCAGTTTTACCCGTGCCAGACTGGGACTGGGCGATCAGATTCTGAGGTCTGCAGCCAGAGAAAATACACACACAAACAGGGGAATAAATCACTGACAAACGTCACAAAAATGTTTTTAGAACTACTGTAAAGACAATAGTTGCAGTCCATTTTAGAGCTTCAACAATTAGTCAATCGGCAGAAGATTAATTTGCAACTATTTTTGACAATCGCTTAAATCATTTAAGTCATTATTCATTATGCCGAAAACTATAGACGTTTATTGACGTCACCTCAGACATTAGGATATTTTCGTGGCCATTTTTCACAGTTTTCTAATTTATTACAGATCAAATAATTAAACAGGAATATAATTGGCTTAATTACAGCCCTAGTCCATCTACTTCATGCCAAATTTGTTTTTACATGTTCTCATTATTGTTATAGTACAACTTTATAGTTCCAAATCTAGTTTACAATTAGTTGGCCAGAGTGGCAAAACCATTTTATGTATTAAAAGCACAATGAATTTATTTTTATTTTTAGTCACTTTAATGTGCTAGATTCTATCCACTAAAGCCAAATCCTGCACTGAAATGCATTTTCATTGAATTAGTGCTGAAACGATTAGTCAATTAATTGATTAGTTGATTAGCCAATCTTTCAAGTAATTTTTAAAGCAAAAATATCAATAATTTGCTAGTTTCAGGTTATCAGTTGTGAGGATTTACTGCTTTTCTCAGTTTTTATATTACTGTAACTTGAATATCTTTGAGTTTTGGATTGAGTGTTTGATTGAACAAAACAGGTCATCTGAAAACAGCAGTTTGGGGTGTAATTCAAAGATACAAATGGACTCAATGATTAATAATGAAAATAATAGTTGCAGTCCTAAATTGAATACTCCTTGATAAGCGATTAAGTGCTGTCAAGTAAACTCAACCTCCAACATTCCTTCAAAATAGGACCCCAACTACTTATTTTGTGGATACATTTTTTTTTTATTAATTGAATAATTATTGAGTCTATAAAAATGTCAGAAAATAGAGAAAGAAAAACACATAGTCCAAAGATGATGAAAAACACAGAGTCCAAAGATGATGATGTCAAGTCACTCATTTTGTAAAATAAATTGAGCGTCCAGCATCAGCTGCTTGCATCTATGCAACCCACCTCCTCCCCAGCTCCACCTTGTTGTGTATAACGTGGCATAAGCTTCTAGGTCATCGTTGCCGCTCTGTTCATATGGGGGAATAGCCTAAACTGCGCAAGCGTCCCCTAATGCTGCTGCTGCTGCTGTCCCGACTCTCTGCTTTTTCATAGTGCTCATGAAAGGTCAGGGGACTCCTCTGAACAGAGCCATACAACCAAATTTGATTCATAATTTATTCAATTAAATTTTATTCAATAAAGCATTTTTATTGTCTGTGTTGTTCTTGACTTTAATGGACCTGAAAGAAATGCAAATAAGTTCAATTCATAACATAAAAGTATAAAATAAAGAGCATCAAATCCTCACATTTTAGGGGCTTGAACAAGAAAATATTCAGTATTTTTCCTTGATAAACAACTTTAACAATTGCTTGATTATGTTATGTCTTATGTCTGTCTCTCTGTCAATGTCTTTTTTTGTTTTTTGTTTCTGTCTGTGTGTGTGTATGTCTGTTTCTGTATGTCTTATTTGTAAGCTGCAGACATCATTCTTACTGTTGTGTTTTTATTACGTCTCCCTCCTTCCCATCTTTCCTCTCTGTGTTTTTTGGTCCTGGGACACGTTCTTATGTCTCAGCACATTGTAATTTGAAAGAGCACCATGGGATGGTGCTCTACCACCCTATGTGACTATACTGAATAAAAACATTTGATCGCAAAAAACAATTGCTTGATTATGAAAATGGCTGACAATTAATTTCCCAGAATCCAAGATCATGTTGTTAAGTCCCTCATTTAATTAAACCAATAGTAAAAAAGAAAAGCAAAGATAATGAATTTAATGACATAAGGGAGAGAAGATCAACAAATCCTTACATTTAAATCACTTAAACTTGCTATTTTTTCCTTGGGAAACGTGTTAATTGGGAAAATAATTCTACTTTACTTTATTCCCTTATAATGCCCATATTTAATGCTGTCTTTTTTTTTTTTTTACTTATCCTTGCACTGCTATATAGTTTTTATAATACTATGTCTACATATTGGACTTATCTGCACTACCACCATGACACACACTCTCATAGAGCACCTTACCATAAAGCACCTTACCTGCCCTGTCACTGCAAGCGTCTCATGCTTATACATCCCTTAGTACATTCATGTGGATTTTTTATTTTGTATTTTTTCTTTTATTGTCCATATTATTATTTTTTTGGTTATTTGTTCTTTGTTATTTTATCATCCTGTTTATGATTTATGTGTATGTTGTGTGTGATGTCTAAGCTACTGGGACCTTGAATTTCCCCTTGGGGATCAATAAAGTATCTATCTATCAATCATTTTCACAATTAATTTCCCAAATGAAATTGAACTCACGGCTGTGCCAACATCATGGGCAAGGCATTCTCCTGGATCCTGGATGGTCTGTTGAAACCCATGTTGTACACGCCCTTCAGTAGCTCAGGTTTCCTATTGGTCATCAAGTCAAAGAAGCATAGTGTGTGAGGAGGAAAAAATAAACAACGACAACATACATGTGTTTAAAAGTCAATGTCAAACTCACAGCCTCAGCTCTTCAAATGTCTTGACGGAGTAGAGAGGAGAGGTGGGGTCCCGCTGCAGGACCTCCACCTGGTTTCTGTTCCGCACCAGAGAGCGGCGGATCAGCTTATTCAACAGGGACTGTTCAGCCAGGTCCACTTTTTCTGCCTCTCTTTTCGAACCTCCATTTTCAGTCTTCTCTGGCAATATGTTGCCTGCAACAGGTGGAAACACCAACAAAACGTCAACCACCACAACTAGCGTTACACGGTAAAATGATTATGTAACGTTGATTAAGTTTACAATAACAAAAAACAGTTACCATTTATGTCTCCTCTTATGTTACGAGGACCACGCAGTCGCTCAACTTTCTTTGAAAAGTCAAACTGTCCAGAGAAAATACATCATTAGCTTTAATGATGCAACAAACTGCGTGTGTAAAGCAGATAGCACATTTGGCTAACTTGCTAACGAACGATGAGCAAGTTAGTTAGCCCGTATTTGATGTGACTTTTGGAGATGTTTGTCACTTTCAAACTTACCTGTGTGGATGGATTTGTGGCTTCTTGGACATCCACAGCAACCGCCCACGAGTCTTCGGACATTTTCAAACATTAATTGTGCGTTTCTTTCGAAAGAAACAACAATTTTTTTTTATCAAAAGTTTGATGTCAGCGTGAATGATGTGCGTCAAAGTGAAGTGACGACGTGCCGCTGCTCCTGACCTGGACCAACCGCGACCCGCTGGACCACACCACTGATGCTGCCTTCATCGCATCGGAAATATCGCAATTGGTAAGACCTGGGTCTACCAGAAGCAACCAATCGAAGTGCTGAAAAGCAGAGAAATAGGTAGCTACTGGTTACTTTAACGTCAGCTAATGTTAAGATTAATATTGTTACATAGCTTGCGGTGAAATGTAAAGAAAACCCCTATTCACAACTGGGTTTACCCTTTAATGACTATTTAAAAATTATAACGATATAAACTGTACATTATTTTTTTTCATGATCTTCTTATGCAACTGAAAAACAAATTACCTATGTTTATTTGTTTTAAGAACGAAAAAGAAACACCTGAATGCATGAGAGCTTATATTTACGAAGCTTATAGGTGTACTTGAAGGCACCGTAGTATTCCCACCCTGTTTGTTGAGTGAACCTGCTGACACACCCATTACAGACTACATAACAACTACATGATAAGGTAATTGACCAATCTAATCTTTATAAAAACCAGTAAATGCTCATGATATGCATTATAACAGATTTATTTTTGCTTTGTATGTCATAAATTTTATTTTTTATTGACGTCATCTGAAGTGTTTTTATATTTAGTTTCCTCATATCCCTCCCAGTTGTATTCTTGATTCTATATGAATCTGTATGAGTTGAAGTGTTTTCAAGTTCATATTAAAGTTTATTTGTAGGCCTTCCGTTTTGTCGTGACATGTAAAGTATTGAGAAAAGCGATCTATAAGTATTCATTTTCATTATCATAGCTTTTTTCACAGTAGCACTGCAACTAATGATTATTTTCATTATCCATAATTCTGCCTGTTGTTTTTATGATTATTGATTATTATTTTCCGTATAGTATGATTGTTAAAGGCAACATTCCACTTTTATTTATTTATTTATTTATATTTATATTTATTTTATTTATTTGTTGATTAATTGTTTGGTCTATAAAATGTCCATCACAAAATCCCAGGTGACATCTTGAAATTGCTTGTTGTGTTGACCCAAACCTAAACATATTCCATTCATTATCACAAAAGAAGAGGAAATGCAACAAATCCCTAACATTTGAAGAGCTGAAACTGGGAAAATGTTTGGCATTTTTGCTTGAAAAATAACTTGCAGATAACATTTTCTGCCAATTGACTAATCGTTTCCACTCTGATACACAGCAGATGAACTCAGTGCTTGACATGGGAAGAGAATTAAAAGATTAAAACATTCATCAGAACTTCCCGTTCACCACATTAATTAAGAACATGCCTGATTACCTAATGTTTGATGGGAATCACCGTTCACCATAGAGCTGAGACAATTAGTTGACTAATGGGTGAGTTAATCGTCAAAGTAACATTCTCTGATTCCAGCTTCTCTAAATACGAGGATTTACTTGTTTTCTTTGTCTTCAATCAATCAATTTATATAAGATAAGATAAGATAAGACCAACTTTATTGTCTGTCACAGGTGACAGAAATTTTTCTTTGACAGGGCAGGCTCAAATGACATAATATACTGTACATATATGAACATAAAAGATACATATAGTAACAGTATCACAAACATTGACTGTGCAGATGTACAAAATGCAAAAACAGAGGAAGAAGAAGCCTGGATGCCATCTATATGTTTGGCTGTTCAGTGTGCTGATGGCAGTGGGAATGAAGGATTTTTTTATGTGTTTTTCTTTGCAAATGGGACCCTATAGTGTCAACCCGATGGCAGTAACGGAAAGGATTGGTGAACGGGGTGGGTGGAATCCTGTGTGATTATAGTGGCTTTCCTGAGTACTGACCGGTGTGAGGTTCTGTTAGGGGGGTTTGGGGGGGGGGGCCCATTATCTTGTTGGCCTGATTTGTTATTCGTGCAAGTTTTTAGTTTTTTTTAAAGATATTTTTTTTGGGCATTTCCAGCCTTTATTTTGTACAGGACAGCTGAAGACATGAATGGGGAGAAAGAGGGGGAATGACATGCAGCAAAGGGCCACAGGTTGGAGTCGAACCTGGGCCCGCTGCGTCGACGAGTAAACCTCTATATATGGGCGCTTGCTCTACCAACTGAGCTATCTGGGCACCCATTCATGCAAATTTTGTTTTGTGTTTGATGGCGAGGGCATTGTACCAGGCTAAGCTATTGAAAGTGAGTATGGATTCAATGAGTGACCGGTAAGCCATGGTTAAAATGTCCTTGCTGACACTAAAAGCTCTAAGTTTCCTCAACAGGTATAAGCGCTGCTGGGCTTTCTTAAGCAATTTCCTTACATCACCTTGAGCTTTAGGAATGTTTTCGGTCAACTGTCACTATTTTCTAACAAATTATAGAACAAATAATCAAGAAAATAATCTACATCTATAATGAAACTGCAGTCCTATAGCTCAAAGTCACTTATATCTATAAGTGACTATCTATATATATATATATATATATATATACTAAAACAATAACCTGCACATTTAAGTGGAATGTATGGCCATCAGTCCTAATATTTGGTTGCTGTGAGACAGAGAGAAAGTGAATGAGCCGTGTGTGTGTGTGTGTGTGTGTGTGTGTTAGTTGGTGTGTGACCATGTTTGAGAGGTTGAGAAACAGATAGACGGTGAGAGGGAATAGGGAATGAGGGAACGGAGGTGGGTGTGCAGACCTGGTTTTATTGGCTGCAAGTTAATTCAATTTGGAGGCGGATGCTGAGCCAAGACACACACACACACACACACACACACACACACACACACACACACACACACACACACACACACACACACACACACACACACACACACACACACAGTATATTTTCACGGCAACCAAAATGATGACACATATTACACATATTAATTGTCATGGTAACCTCGCAAGAAAACAGATGGATCAAACCAAGTGATCACAAAAACATAGAGACAGCCAAGCGCCTACATTGATTTAAAACATTAGGAGTTTTTCCAATCACACCGGAGAGAGGAAGAGAGAGAGAGATCATGGGTGATATGAGGGAGCCATGTACTGCTGTACCTCTGAGCCTTTTTTTCCACTCTGGTGTTAGAGTCCATCTAATACACTCTGATCCCATGGCTCATATAAAGGATACCTGAATGGTTCCTGTCATCGATGTCAGGGAGGGCTGCTGGAGTGAGTGGGTGCTGCTGATGCTTTGAATGCGTATCTGATGGGAAGGGGGATGTTTATTGGAAAAACTGGACCCTCTGTCTCAGCCTCCCCCCCCTCCCCCCTCACCTCCCCCTTCTCTCTCTCTCTCTCTCTCTCTCTCTCTCTCTTTCTGTCAAAGCCCTCCAACTCCAGCCTCCACAGGGAAGAGGAGGAAGAAGGGGAGGTGGAGATTAAATGAAACAGTTTTTGCAACCACATGTTGCTTTACTTGATTGAACTGCTGCTGCAGCTCCTGCCTACCTTTCCTTTCTTTGCATTGTACGTCCATTGTTGCCACTGCATCTGTAGTTTCTGCCACCTGTGGCTGCGCTCCTATTCCCTCTACGCCACAGAGAGAGAGAGAGAGAGAAAACAAAAAAGGGGAGCTGATAGAGGTCGGGGAGGAGGAGGAGGATATCTTTCATGATAAGTGGACTTCTGACAGAGAGATCCCCGCTGCATACCCAGTAGAACCAAATGAAAGGTAAGACAATGAGGCTGATGCTGTGATCATATCTGATGCATTTCAATGCCGCAGTGTGTCTCTCTGATGATGCATATATTACACATTCCTGTCATTTGTCTGAAATGAAGAAAAGGTCAGCCAGTCAGATAAGTAAAACTACTACTGTTGATCTTGATTTTTACAGTGCAGACAGATATGAAAGACACTGTGTTTCAACAGGTGGATACCACAGCATCTGCTCTCTGTTTTGACACTAATGAGTGTAGAGGAGTGTGGCAACGCTGATGGGAAATGTTGAGAGCTGATGGTTCGGTGGTCTTTTAGCAAACCCAGGAGGGAGGCAGGGTGATTCATGTGACTGAGTCAACCGGGACAAAAATCATCCTGGGACTGCTACTTTTAACACTAATTACTATGAGCTTACAGACCGTAAAGAAAGGGATGCCTTGGAAAAACACCTGTCCTGCAGCTCAGGGATATGTAGCTTTTCTTTTTACACATACTGTTAACTTATTCAGAATTTGACTTCACATCACCTTTTGTCCGCACTATAGCTTTAATTTCACAGTTATTGATGTTCAGTATTTGTATCTCAGCACTTCTGTTGTCATCTTTTCACTGACAGCATTGGGATAGTTTGCAGACCAGCTGTGCCTGAATTAAGTCTTTCTTTTATCCACCTGTACAAGGAGACGTAGTTTGTATAGAGGGACAAAGGGATGTATTCCTGTTTGCGTCTCAATCTGTGGTTGACCGGACACATGATGGCACTGTTGAGACAGACAGCCAGTCTGTAATTTCATCTGTATGACCTTTTCCTCGCCATAAATAACCATGTGGTGCCTAAAACGTCGGATGGACTTTTAGAAAGACTGATTGAATTTTTCATTGATTATGAAGGACCTCTTGTGTAGCCACGGAGTGTAAAAGTTGTGTCTGTGGAGATTAGTCAAAGCAGTTTGAGTCTTCTAAGTGAATGGGATTTTGTGGTTTGTGTGGTTTCGCCCGGTGTTTTTATTGCAATCAGTCACAATATCATAAATAAAAGGCACATTACTGGTCAGTCTGCAGCTAAACAAGCAAGCAAGCAGAGCTGTCTCTATGGAAATTGCTTTCGTCATAACACTTCATATCAAGCCTGTGCTGTGGCTCTGGTCGTGCAGCAGGCACAGACCCTTGACAGCAGATAACCAAGATTGCTGGTGGCGGAGACGACATTAACAATGAGACACAGCCCTGAAGCAACAGATAATTGCATTGTATAACTTACATAATTAGTGGCTCTTCATTCTTCCTAAAATATTTCTTCATGTATCTGAAGTTTCTTTTTTCACCTCATATGGCACTGAATACTGCTGTTGTTGTACATTGTAGGTGTGTTGTAATGATGATATCACCCTGCATTCTTCTTTATTGCTGTGACCTTTATCTCAAATGTTCTAAGTACCTGTGTCACCCATCCTAAGGCTCCTTGCTTTTATATCATACCCTTACAGATTAATAAAGGTTGAAATATCAATAAAACCTGCTGCAATGAATTTACATCTGCTTTCATCTAGTTGTATAGTCTGTATGTAATTTATTTATGTAATAGGGACAGTACACATCTTCTTAGCTATATCAGTAGCAGTTATGTGCTGATTTACATCTGTAGTCCCTGGGCAGGAAACAGATCTCGGTTAGGAAAGCAGCAGTAATGAGACCCTGCTGTGTGTTTGATGTTAATGCTTAGTAACAAGCGTGGTAAAAAGGAGGGAAAAAGAAAAAAATACTTACGTAATTACAGAATAAAGAATCACACGATGAAACTGCGTAAAATCTGTAAATTAAACCATAATTTGTGAAATAATTTAAGAAATTGTTAAAAGTCAAGCTATTATTATGAAGTGTTTTATAATGACATATTACCACAATAACTCTTTGTTTCATTCCACTTTTTAATTTCATAATAATTTTTTTTTAAATTTCATATCACTTATCATTGATCGCATGCCCCTGCAGGCTCAACAAGTGCTACCATTTAGCCATTTAGCACTTAGCTAGAGCAACAACAATGGCAAACTTATTCTGAATCAACGATCTAGCCGCTGCTTTAAAAATACGGACTCTAATATCACCCTTTTGATTATTTATCTCAACGAGGCTGCACATGCAACCTCCCTAGCTGGCTAACTAGTTAGGCGGGGGTTTGTAGCTAATGTTAGCTAGTTAATTCAGAGTTACCTCGTCTTTGTTTGGTTTCTAAAGATGTGTCACAACTCTGAAGTCTAACTCACAGGCTATTTACTTCCATGCAGAATAAGCTCAGAAGCTCACAGCCTAGCTAGTTACCAGCAAGGTAGAAGTCCTCTTCAATCTTGAAACTTACAATTCACAAATCACATCAATCGTCATTCAACCGTGCAGTACAACGTAGTATAATTCAATCTCTGCATTTAACCCATCCTAAGCATTAGCAACAGTGGACAGCCACATAGCACCATGCGGGGGAGCAACTTGGGTTTCACTGTTCAAGGACACTATGACATGGTGCCAATCTTGTGGTTGAAGGATGACCCGCTCTGCCTCTGTGCCACACAGCCACCAGCTGATATGACATTACCAGCTTTGTTAAGCTAAATAAATAAAACGAGATGTTAGTTTCTATCTGTGTCTGTCTTTATTTACAGCAGCAGCTAGTTGGTTGGTTCAGAATAGCTTTGGACATTGTGGTTTCTCTAGCTAACAGGAGCTAACTGGCTACATTAAGTAGTTTGTTGAACTAGCTTGAGAGGTGGGGGGAATGTGATTGGGATTAGGGAGGGTGGAGAAATGATTGTATAATAAATATGAAATAAAACTTTGTTAAGAATAATGGAATAACATGCCGTAATAAAGAGTTACATTTTAAATACTTTCTTCTTCAATTGTTGTTTAAATCATACATCTAACATAATTCATTAATATGGTTATTTATTTCATTGTGACAGCTTTTGTGTCTGAAATGCCATCATTATCATTATCTGATGATATTTTTTTGTCTTTTTTTCTGACATGTGGCAACAAACCAGATTCCTAAAACCAGCACCATGCCAGGACTCATTAACAAGGAAAACCGGACTGCTCTGCCCCTCAGTGTCTCTGACATAACTTCCTGTGTCAGGGGTTATACTCTGGCCTTGACAGCCTCTATGACCTATGAAAATATTGAGGATCATGCAATTGAGGGTGAGTGTGTACGCTATAGGAGACTAAGTTGTTTATTTCAGCTAGACTAGGAACGCTAGCCACTTTCAACCAACCTTATGCTCTGAAACACTTGTAAAATTATTGACTGAAAATATGTAGTTGCTTGTTTGCCGCCTCTGGTTCATGCCCTTAATTATTTTTTTCCACTCTAACTGCCTTTTAGGGATCTTCATTTATCCACTGGAGGAAAATGCTATTGTTGTGGGGTTTGAGTCTATGATATCCAGTCAGATTATAACACTTCAAATCAAAGACAAGGCAAAACTTGACGACTGTTATCAGGATTGCTGCAACACATCCAATGGAGCCCTTCAGAGTGGCAGCGGTAAGATTAAAGCTGCTCTAATCAATATTGTTATATTAGCAATTGATCAAATTACTGTTTGTGAAACCTTGTTTCCAGGAGCAGCAGCAGCAGCAGCAGGCAGCTGTTTTCAATGACAAAAAGTCATATAAACCCATTGTACGCTATACCTGCTCAGCACCAAACGACAGACAGCCTACATAGTGGAGCATTTAGCAGCTAAAGAGCCAGATATTTCCCTCAGGACAGCTTAAAAGTTGTACGTCAATGTTGTGTTTACAGCTTGTTGTGCTGCACCCCAAAAGCATAATTTGGGGGCAGTCCAGTGCTTCAGTGTAATGCCATCAGGGTTATCTTGGATGAGGAGTGTGACTACAACATTTTAAAAGCTGTTATTAAAAAATGAGAGTGAGGGCTGTGGAAGACAGTTCAAGACAGGTCTAAGGAAAGATTGCGTACTCATACTAAAAAGTCAAATAATTTCTCTGCCTCTGCTCATCCGTTTTTTTAAATCTGTCTCTCACGAAGTCCCCAAACTTTATAGAAGTGCAATACTAAATTGGTGTTAGTACTTCTTTAAGTCTTCAGTAACATGGGCAGTATTTATGGACAGAATTATGGGTTAGGTTTGGATAGATGCAAGTGAAGTGATACAATATAATGGTGTGATATTATAATAACATTATAGTGTGGTACTTCACCTAAACAAAGAAGCCCGTATCACTCTCTATATCTGAACATTAAAATCTGTTTTAGGCATGAAAGAAAACTTTCTGGACAGCTTTGCATTAGCTTTGGCACCTTGAGAGTCATATAAATTGTGCTAATGTATATATACACTGTATGCAATATGGCTGGTCACTAATCTAGTCTGGTGTTACAGGACACATAGTGATTGATGAGGATTTGGAGAGGACAGTGTTAGTGGTTAACCTCGGGCTCATCCCTCCTATGGAGACGGTCCATATTCTGGTTAGTACCTCGGCTGAGCTCTCCACCCTGCCCAATGGAGGCATCAGGGTCTCATCCCCACCAGTGTGTACTCCTCGGGTACAGAGGACCATCAACGAGGAGCAGGGACTATCCCCAAACTTCTCCAGAACGTAAGAAAAAACAGCTACGCTCATAAAAACAATATAAAAGCCAGTGTCTTGTTAATATTACATGTTACTTGTTACAATGTTGGCATACTTTAGATTGGATTTGTCACTGTCAACTGGAACTTTAGGCCCCAAATGCATGTTTGTATGGATGGAAACTGACTACACTAACATTTGACAGTATATGTTCATTCAAGATGGCTCCATTTGAAGTTAGTTATGCTTTGCTACTTTTAGGCGGGACAGGCATAGTTGTGCTTCAAGTCCTCACGATCAAACTCCCAACTCCCCTCAGCTGTGGTTGGCTTCACTGCTGGAGGAGGAGGCCATCAACTCCATGGACTACGAGTTTAACTTCCAGCTGGAGATACGGGCTCCTTATCTCCTCGCAGGTCAGAGAATTACCAAATACTAGTGATATATTTGATAGCTGTATTCTCTTTGGGAAAATCCACTTGTGGAATTGCACCCATGAGCTGCTGTAGAAATATATGTTTTTGCCACTTTATGTAATGGTACATCAAGCGTGATTGCTCAAGCTATTCTGTAATCAAGCATTGCATTTCAGTGTTTCTTGAAAGCTCTAATGTGTGCAGTAAGTAGTTGTAATTGTGAAGCATCCTGTAGTGAAAAGGGGAAAAAAAAGCACTGTCCTTATGTGTTATCGCAGTTAGTGGGCCCTATATTGCACTCAGCGCAATAGCCTTTGTACACCGACGCATGTATCATTCCTATTTTGCACCCGACACACAGCGGACTTTTCCCTCCACAGACGCACGTCGGTAAATTAGGGAATGTATTTGCGCTCCAGGGGGCGGTTCAGCGAAAAGAGGAGGCGTGTTCCGGCACAAACGTTATGTGGTCCTATTTTGCAGTTTCAGAAAACAATTCCGCCACTGACCAGGAAAAACCTGGTCTAAAGTCGTGGCGCTAGTCTAAAGTCAGTGTGTGCTATTTCAGATGCTATTTTAGGGGCGCATGCTTGGCCATAATGTAGCGTGTGCACAACGCGCATACACTTCTCTCATCTACAGCAGTTCCCATTTTTGAAAACCATACATAATTACAAAGAAAAATATTACTGAAAATGCGCTTCATGTGTTTGGATAGATCAGGAGGCATTTTACATAATCCTCAAAAAGTCGCAGCATTCTTTGTGGCTTGTTGTGTTTTACACATTTCCATGAATCATGGATGTGTTGATGACATAAATGAGGAAATATTAGAGGACTTAAGGAGACGTGATGTTGAACTACGGTGGGATTGGACAGTCCGGCGGAATCTGGTCCGGGAGTAATGCGCGATGCGCTCCTGGTGGATCGGGTGGACGGAGATGGAGTGGGGGGAGGAGGAAGGGGCACAACAGGAGCAGGTGGTGCGTTTGGAGGCCCACGCTCCATGGCTGCAGCAATCCTCTCCAGACTTGAGGAGATGCGCCCGAGAGGCCGCAGCAACATCGCCACCCGGCTAAGACGGCATTTATTACTTTGCCACATCCCGGACAGCTCCCGCTGGCGTGCGCCAGGCAAATCCTCCATCATAATAGCAGTCCGCCATGGAACAAGCGCGCCTGCTCTTAAAGGGAATGAGAGATGACGCTCTGATTGGTTATTTTCACGTTACGCCCAAACCACACCTAGCTACTTCAGACCAACCCATTTTAGATTTGCGTCGGGCGCAAGAGTCAGTTATCCCGCCGGTATTATAGCAACAGCGGCCGAGATCCGCCCACAAAGCTACTTGCGTTTGGGGTTTCATACTTGCGTTTCAGATCGTTAAAATAGGGCCCAGTGTGTGTTTATGTCACACAGTGCAGCTCTTATATAGCTGTGAATTGGGAACATTATTGGGCAACACTAAACTTGTTCAAGCAGGGGTCTTCAATGGTTTGTTATCCCAAGGACCCCTTAGCTGACAGAGAGACGGAGCAGGGACCCCCCCCACTACATATTATATAAAATGGAGTTGCATATTAAACTGGGCCTACAATAACACTTACCTTTTTATAGTGAATACAATACTAAGCTATTCAAATAATAATTGACACATTCATGTATTTATACATCATGTTTTATTGTTAAACATACATAGTAGCATGAATCCTTAGGCCTAAAATGTATCTGTGGATGTCATCAATGTTGTTTAAGTAAAATTAAATAAAAAAATCACAAATAGGCCAATTTATTTTTGCTATTAAGACGTTGGCCTCATGTTTATGTATATTTTCAGACATATAACAACATGTTTTTCTTTAAAAAAATGATTAAACCAAAACTTTGTGGCCCCCCCTGCATTAACTCTGAGCACCACCTTAGGGTCCCGGACCACCTGTTGAAGATCTCCGTGTTAAAGGAATGATTTGAATGTTTGGGAACGCTAATTCACTTTCTTGCTTGTGCATGAGTTACTTTAGAAGATCGATACCATTTTCAGATATGAGAGTGGTATTGATCGCCTCATCAACCTCGCAGCAAAAAAAATGTCTCTGACCCTTGTGTCGTCTTCCCGTCGCTCATGAACTTGTTGTCCTTCTGGGTCAAAGTTGAATTTTTGGTGCTCTTTCCGTCGATTATGTCGCTTTTTTCAATGCTTTTGACACTGTTTTTAAACGTTTTTGTCACTTATTTCAACTTATTGTATTGCTGTTCAATAAACCTAATTCATATAACATTATACCTAATTTTTCATTTAAAAAAAAAAAACCAAACAGAAATGATGTGTTATTTTGACTAATAATTAAGATCAGAGGATGTACAACGTACATCCATGCATCCATGTTATATGTTAGGCAATTTGATTGAAAGAAACCCTGATATAGAAAACTTTGAAAACGGGTCAAATTCGACCCGAGGACAACACAAGGGTTAAAAAGCACATTTTCAAAAATGTCAAATTATTTCTTTAAACTCGACAACTTAGTGGTTTGAGCTAAACCAAATCTTCATATTATAACTCATAAAGTAGTTGCTGGTATTTTATTCTTTGTGTTTGCTCAAACTGCAACAGCACTTGAAGGCATCAGTGCACAAGTTATCTTGCTTTTCAAATCTTTTGGAAGTGTCTTGCTCTTATAAATGTGATCGTAGTTTCAATGGGACCTGCTGGTTTGTTATTACTGTTATTACTGGGTGGGGGGGGGGGTAGAGCCACTGGTTATTCCATCTGCTGTGTCTCTGTTTCTCTGCGTAGGTGTAGAGAGCCCGTCTCACGCTATCCGAGCTGATGCAGACCCTCTGGCTCGCTCTGCCACAAGTGTCGTTATCACTCTGGCTGACAAGTACACTTACGACTGTCCTGTCAAAATCCTCATCTACCCCAGTGGTAGGTCCACAGCTTCAAAACTCACTTACAGCACGACCATGTAATTAATTATTGAGTCTCTCCTCTCAAGTGCAATACTCCCATGTTTTTAATTCCAGCCTCGTCAAGCTTCTTTTACAGCATTTTTTTACTAATCAGATCATTTGCGAGGTGATTCACCGGCTCACTTTGTGGTCCTCCTGTTGTCTGACATGCCAGCGGAGTCAGACTGCATTGTGTGGGTGTGCAGTGTCAGGTCTTTTTTTCCCCCCCGTTCTCTCGTCTCTTTCTCTCATTGCCGTCTTGACCTACACTATGTGTGAGCCAGTTGTCTCCCAGAGGCAGGCAGGAATGAGCCCCGGCCTTGCTGATCCAATAGCCCTCTTATGAAAGTTTGGTTCACAAACAGACCTGCTGCCACTGCGAGGCAATTTAATTCAGCTCCGACTGATGATGCAGTTTCAATCACAACATGGATGCTAAGCTCGAGCAGAGAGAATGAGGGAACTGAGCTGCATTACAGGCAGAGCTATAGGCCTACTAATAATCAAAACAAAAACCCCCAGAAAGGAGCAGTCTTTTTTCTTTTTTATCATAAGCTTGGTTGATTAATGGCCATATAAATTACAAGGTTTATGCAAGTTAAATTTGAGACTTTGTAAGACATATTCAATACCACATAGACAATTTATTGGCTTTTTCATAGCCAAGGTAAGAAAGATATATTAATGAAAACCAGAAGGGATAATAAGGCTGAAAATGATTCACCAAATGCATTCATTTATTGACAATTTATATCCCATTTCTGTCAGTACTTTCCAGCAGTACCGGTATATAACAATTCCCAGTAATATCATGAATGAATCATTAAAAATGGACCTGTACCTGTATAAGCAGCAGATAATGGACAGATGGATAAACCAATTAAAAGGTAACTTACTATTTAAGGTCCACATGTGAATTTTACATAAGGTCAGAGGTCTGGATCAATAGTACTGGGGGATTTTCCAGCCAACTAATGACACTGCCAACAGCCGGCTAAAAAAAATTATATTTAGGACCTTTGTAAATAAAATGTAAGCCTTTTAATGCAAGGCATTTTTATGAGAAAACGGAAATCTATGCTTTTTAAGACTTTTTAAGAAATCCTAAATCCCCAGTATTCACTCAACCACTAGAGCTAATTTTGTTGTCTAGAGACCCAGCTGGGATACAGCATCTTTATATGCAACCACCTCTTCAATCTCACATCAACATGGGGATAATTCTGCACTACAGATCACCACGCTCCTGCACTGTCTATCTGCTTATTAATATTTATAGTAATATCTTTGTCCTGGCCAACTGTGTCACTTTAGAGCCACATCTGCCACATGTGCTGATTGAGAACGGAGACATGACGCAGGACGAGTATGATGAGTATTTTCACGGCCGCAGTGATTTCATCAAGGCCACCAAGAAGGACTCCAGCAATGAGAGGAAAGTGAGTGTGTCATTGACATCCGCACCATGTACCTGAACTGATTGCAACACTATTATACCACCAGGAGAGTGGTAAGGACTTCACAGCAGCACAATATACTGCCATAGATACTATTTTTGTGAAGCTGCAGCGATGATGATACGATACATCCTTCAGATCCTTTACTTAGGTAAAAGTACTAATACCACACTGTGAAAATACTCTTCTACGAGTAAAAGTATTGTCAGTAAAATGTAGTCATTCTGCAGAAAAACGTTCCCTGACAGTGTTTCACTATTGCATATGATGTTTTTGGATCAATATTACTGCTTATATTGTGTGTGTTGTATTTGTACTGCTGTAGATGTTAAAGGTTGTGCTTATGTTGAAAAAAAAACACGTCATCCTCCAGATTATCAGAAACATTTCAGTTAAAAATCACCAAATTCAGAGTTACGTGGTTTTCACTGGACAGGAAGGGTATGAAAAACTGTAATCTGTAGTGTAACTAAAGTTGACAAATGAAGCGACGTAAAAAATATAATATTTACCTCAGGGCTGTGCAATTAATCAAATTTTAATTGCAATTTCAATATTAGCTCCTAACGATTACAAAAACAATGTTATTGAGGAAAATGATTATTTTGCACGGTACATTTTGCAAGTAAACGCCTATTTTGTATTGTGTTCTGAAGGGGAATTCAAAAAGTATAACAGGAAAAAGTGTTAGGGGAAATTTTATAGTTCAAGGTGTTTTCACTGTTTGATTTAACGGTTCCACTGTTTTTTGAAGTTCAATAAATGCAACATCTTTCCAAAAGTCAATGAGTAAATGTGTTAAATTGTGACTTCAAAATAGATTTTTTTTTTTCATAATCAAGCAGCCCTAATTTACCTCTGAGATGTAGTGGAATAGAAGTATAAAGTAGCATAAAATGAAAATACTCATACCTCAGTAGGCCTACTTGTAAATGTACATTCCACCACTGCAGTGGTGTTCAGCATTATTATTTTTCAACCTGTTTCATGCCCATTCTCCTCTCTTCTACGGTGAGGCTGTTAAGAGACCAGCGGACCTAAACAGGAGAAGGAGGAAGAGCACTTTAAGCCATAAAAATGGGTTTCTATGGAAACACTCCAAAGGCTCGCCACAGTCGACCTGGAGTTTCCCCGCACATCCACGATAATTGATGTGCTCTGCCTATAAACCAGATCGTCTCTTTTTTTGCCTTCTTTAAGTGTTAAAATCAAGCCTGAAAGTCTAGTTATCTCATGGTGCCAACTCTGCCCATTTAAACGTATATGCTTTAGATCAGGGGTCGTCAACGTTTTTTAGGCCAAGGACCCCTTACCTGAAAGAGAGACAAGCAGGGACCACCTACTACATTTATATTGTATAAAATTGAGTTACACAATAAACTGGGCCTACAATAGTCTCGCATTGACAGACCTTCCTCCACAGCACTGCAAAGGAGGGTCTGGCTAGTCCACACAGCATTCCGGAATGGGAGAATAACGTGCTCTGGTTTATTGGCATTTCTTTAAACCAATCACAATCATCATGGGCGGCGATAAGCGCCGGACGGAACAACCGCGTCTCTGCAAAATAGCCTCGGGAAGGAACTTGTTTTGGTGGAACTTGTGTACGTTCAAAAGTTGTTTTAGTCGTGCAACATAAACTCAGATTGGACAGATAGTCTAGCTAGCTGTGTGGATTTACCCTGCAGAGATCTGAGGAGCAGTTAACCATAGTCCTCACAAATCCACCGGAGTTTAGAACACCGACACAAAGAAAGCCCAAGGTGACGGATATCCAGCCTAAATGAGTGAAATCTGGCAACGGAGCAATCCCGGAAGTGGAACGCCGTGGATCTAGACTAGGCATACAATAACGTGCAGGGCGGCCTGAAGCCTTTACACATTCCTTTTTATGGTGCCCTACAATATTTAGCTTCTATTTACATATTCATATATCATCATGTTTTAATGTCAAACATACATGTGGAAGGCACAGTGAATCCAGAAGCTTAACTGTATCTGTGGATGACTACCATAGTGGATACCTTTCCTGTAGGCCAGTAAGCGTATCATTAATGTTGTTAAGTTTTTTTTTTTTACGAATAGGCCGATTTATCTTTGCTAATAATATGTTGCAATTATATACTACCCCCCTGCAGTGACTCTGAAGACCCCCTAGGGGTCGTGGACCCCCTACTGATCTGTGCTTTAGAGTTATTTTCCTCTGTCTTCACAGGTAGATATAATTCACAGGCGACTCCACAAGGACATCCTCCACAACCCTGTGGTCATGTTGAACTTCTGCCCTGACCTCAAGTCCATCAGCTCCGACCTGAGGAAGGTTCACGGCGAGTTCATCTTCCTGATCGACCGCAGCGGCAGCATGAGTGGTGTCAACATCAACCGTGTGAAGGTATTTGTTTATTACACCCCCCCTCCCCCCCACTGCGAAGGAGGGTCTGGCTAGTCCACACAGCATTCCGGGATGGGAGAAACACGTGGTGTGGTTTATTGGCATTTCTTTAAAGGAACACGCTGACTTATTGGGAATTTAGCTTATTCACCGTAACCCCCAGAGTAAGACAAGTCCATACATACCCTTCTCATCTCCGTGCGTGCTGTAACGCTGTCTGACGGCTCCAGCATTAGCTTAGCCCAGCACAGATCCTGCAGGTAACTGGTTCCAACTAGCCTACTGCTCCGAATTGTGACAAAAGTGACAAAATGACGCCAACATGTTCCTATTTACACGTTGTGATTTGTAGAGTCACAGCGTGTACAAAAAACAACGTAACATGAGACACAGCCATCTTCTAACAGTAAACAAACCGGGAACTATATTCTCAGACAGGCTTGTTGCGAGCATATCACTCCGCCCAAGTACTATATTCTTCGCCCGCAGAATATAGTTCCGGTTTGTTTACGTAGTAAGACGGCTGTATCTCAGTTACGTTTTTTTTTGTAACGCTGTGACTCTACAAATCACAACATGTAAATAGGAACATGTTGGCGTTATTTTGTCACTTATTTGGAGCAGTAGGATTACTGGAACCATTCACCTGCCTGTTCTGTTATGGGCTGGAGCCGACAGACAGCTTTACAGCACACACGGAGATGAGAAGGGTATGTATCGACTTGTCTTACTCTGGGGGTTACGGTGAATAAGCTAAATTCCCAATAAGTTGGCGTGTTCCTTTAAACCAATCACAATCGTCACGGACGGAGCCACGCTGCCTCTGCAAAATAGCCTTGAGAAGGAACTTGTTTTGGTTAAATGTGTGTACGTTCTAAAGTTGTTTTAAAACTCAGATTGGACAGATAGTCTAGCTAGCTGTCTGGATTTACCCTGCAGAGATCTGAGGAGCAGTTAACCATAGTCCTCAGAAATCCACCAGAGTTTAGAACGCCAACGCAAAGAAAGCGGAAGTTGAGGGACATCCGGGCGAAAATGAGGGACATCCGGCAAGCGGAGCAACCCCAGAAATGAAAAATCGTCGATATAGATTACCACCCACCCAGACAAAAATCAAGAAAAGATGACACAGTAACTACAATATTTAAGACCATACAACAAAATAGACAATACACTATAAACCAAATAAACATGTGTTTAAATAACTCCATAAGCATATATAAGACCATAAAAGCTGTTTCATGCTTCTTCTTGTATTCAGCGCGGTTGGGGTGCTGCGGATGGAGCGCCTGCTCGCCGCGAACCGTCTGGTCTTTCATACTGATTGTGGCCAGAGCAGCTCAAAGAACGGGCTTCTTCTCTCCTGTAGCCAATCATTGCAACGCAGTCTATGTGACCGCGTCCACATTGTTACAAAATCTTGGAGGTCAGGCAGCCTTTGCGTCATATTGCTGTCCGCACGGCACCAACCGCGCTAAACGCAAGAAACATGAAACAGCTTTAAGCCCATCATTCACGTCTCTCCCAAGCACAACGCTTCCCAGGAGCCCTCCAGAAAATTCAAGTACCTTCCATATTTTCAAGTGTATAGACATCCAATCTGGAAAACCTGTTTGTATGACATCTTTTCGAATGCCGCTGTGTGAAGGTATTTGAAATGTCAGCGTGGTGTGCAGCGTTTAATTTCTTGCATAGATGCAGATGCAAACATACATTAAGGCACATGCTGATTTACTGTACATATAAACTAGTATATATCACACATTTTGTTTCCTTAAAATTATATTTAGTTACAGTTGACACCAAAAAGAACAAAATAAAAATATACAAAGGAAAAACGAATGCCTCAATGCCCACAAATGCCCACACATAGTAAACGTGATATGTAATTTGAGGCAGTATAATTGCTTTGCTAGGAGATTATATGTGGTCAGCCAGCTGTGTAAAGGGCATGTACACAAGGATATCCATCAAATAAGTAATTCACCAAATGTGTCCCAGTTGCTAGGTTTTAGACAGCAGCAATCTTTGAAGTCTTATCAGAAGTCATGTGACGTTTTTTCAATACCTACAGAGCCAACTCATTCAAGGCTGATATATTTTTTAAATTATATGTTGGCACTTATTTGGCTGCTTGTGCACGGAGTGACCCTGCCCTATGCTGTGATGCTGACTGGTGTTGATTTGTGACTCAGACTTTGAGGCTTTTATCGGATGTGTCTGATACTACAGAGTCTGGGCTTAAAGCCAGTGATTTAATGACTATTTACCACTGGTCTTTTAAGAAATCCCACAGCCATGAAAAACATCTTTTATTCCATCCTCTGTCATCTTACTCAACAAAAGGCTGTTTTATTTGATATTAGTGACTGCTGCTGTTTCTTTTTACTATATATATTTAATAGGTGCTCTAATTTTTGCACTTTAATTGCAACCGTTTGGCCCAGTTATTTTGTTAGTTATTTATTGTCTTTATCTAATGTATTCTAAACCCTGGTAGAGGACAGCTTAAGTGTAGCATGTCTGTGAAGCCGAAGAAAGAATGTGAGTGGAAAATAAATATGTCTAATCTAATCTAATCTAATCTAATACCTTTTAAAAATATCTCTTGAACATCACATATTGATTTTTTTTCTTTGTTAATGCACTTGAACAAGTATTTTGTTGTGGACTGTCTGGTGATCGTTGTGCTCTCCACCTGAGTGAAGGTTGAGATAAGTAGTGTTCTAGAAAGGGCCCCTCTGCTGTAGAAAGAGCAGTGATGGATGAAATGACACTGCAGGATGCCACTCTCCACTCACTCCCTGTCCTTGAGAAAATGTGCTGTGCAGCGCCGCGGAGGAGGGTCTGGCTAGTCCACACATCATTCTGGGATGGGAGAAAAACATGCTTGGGTTTATTGGCGCCGGATGGAGCAAAGGTGCCTCTGCAAAATAGCCTCGGGAAGGAAGTTGTTTTGGTGGAACGTGTACGCTCAAAGGTTGTTTTAGTCGTGCAACAGAAAACTCAGATTGGACAGATAGTCTAGCTAGCTGTCTGGATTTACCCTGCAGAGATCTGAGGAGCAGTTAACCATAGTCCTCAGAAATCCACCAGAGTTTAGAACGCAGACACAAAGAAAAAGGAAGGTGACAGACATCCTGCCGAATTGAGGGACATACGGCGGAATTTCCGGCGGCACCGGAGCATTCGGAAATGAAACGTTGTGGATATAGACTAGCTGGGACGTCTCTGCAGCACTACAATACTTAATTCAGAATGGTTTGACACATTGCCTTTAACAAATATTGCGCCCCCATTGCGATTTGGGTATTGCACTAGTCCAGGGGTCACCAACCTTTTTGAAACTGAGAGCTACTTCATGGGTATTGAGTCATACGAAGGGCTACCAGTTTGATACACTCTTCTGAAATAACACATTTGCTCAGTTTGCCTTTAGTTATATATGATTATTAATGATTAATGATACTCTATCTATGTGAAGCAACTGATCATGTTAATGATTTCTCACAATAATTATCAACAATGACTTAACAAGATGGAAAACAGATAATATCAATATTCTATTTTCATTTTTAGAACAGGCCTGAGGGCTACTAATGTGGTCCTTGGGGGCTACCTGGTGCCCGTGGGCACCATGTTGGTGACCCCTGCACTAGTCCATATTGCGATTTCGATAAAATTGCGATTAATTGCGCAGCCCTAGACTACTCAAAGCGCTTTTACATAGTACAGGAACCATCCACACACATTCATACACTGTGGCCAAGGCTGCCACACAAGGTGCCACCTGCTCATCAGATAAACATTCACACACATTCACACACTAATGGCGCAGCATCGGGAGCAATTCGGGGTTCAGTGTCTTGTCCAAGGACACTTGAAATGGCACTACAGGGCCAGGGATTGAACCGCCGACCTTCCGATTGGTAGGTGACAACTCTACCACCTGAGCCTCAGCCGCCCATTAGGCACCTAATGAGCAGAAGAGTTTTGCCTTTTATTTTCTTTTAAGATTTTTACAGTCTTTGCTCTGTTCTACTCTCTGGACATGAAGTCAATCTGCTCTCGGTCTCTCGCTCTCAGGATGCCATGGTGGTGATTCTCAAGAGCCTCGTGCCAGGCTGCCTTTTTAACATCATCAGCTTTGGCTCCACATTCAAATCCCTCTTCACAACCAGCCAGAAGTACGAGGAGGTAAAGCAGTTCGATAATACATCCCTGCAATTCAGTAAATAATTAGTGCATGTGTGTTAACTCCGTTGGGAAAATTGAGCCAAAGCAATCGTGAGATACTGCAACTTAAAAAAATCACAATTTATCTTCTCTCCGCTTCATCTCAGGAAGCCCTCGACCTGGCCTGTGAGTATGTTAGGAAGATCAGAGCCGACATGGGGGGGACCAACATCCTGGCACCGCTCAAGTGGATCCTGAGGCAGGCGATGTTCACCGGACACCCCCGCCTACTCTTCTTGCTCACCGACGGGGCCGTCAGCAACACAGGCAAAGTAATCGAACTGGTCCGCAGCCACGCACGTTACATTAGGCAAGTATCACTGTTAAAGCTATAGTGCGCAATTATTTTATATTAATGAACATCTGTTACATTCAAGCATGGGTGGTGATGGCGCAGTGGATATGACACGTGCCTTTGGAGTGGGAGGTCTGGGTTCGATTCCCACTGCGATACATCAACCAATGTGTCCCTGAGCAAGACACTTAACCCCTAGTTGCTCCAGAGGCGTGTGACCTCTGATGTATATAGCAATTGTAAGTCGCTTTGGATAAAAGCGTCAGCTAAATGACATGTAATGTAATGTAAAAGCCATTGCCTAATTAGTCACGTATTGCCAGACCTTCCTCCACAACGCTGTGGAGGAGGGTCTGGCGAGTCCACACAGCATTCCCGGATGGGAGAAAAACGTGCTCTGGTTTATTGGCATTTCTTTAAACCAATCACAATGGTCTTGGGTGATGCCAAGCGCCAGAAGGAGCAACGGTGCCACTGAAAAATAGCCTCGGGAAGGAACTTGTTTCGGTGGAACGTGTGTACGTTCAAAAGTTGTTTTAGTCGTGCAACAGAAAACTCAGATTGGACAGATAGTCTAGCTAGCTGTCTGGATTTACCCTGCAGAGATCTGAGGAGCAGTTAACCATAGTCCTCAGAAATCCACTGGAGTTTGATCCTGGAAGTGGAACATCGTGGGTATAGACTACTGCCAAATTAGTTGATACTAGGGGTGCACGACTGACAAAATGTCACGATTCGATTCAATATCGATTTTTATGCTCAAGATTTGATTCAAAATTGATTTGATTCATTTTCGATTCAAAATCGATTTTCGATTCAAAATCGATTTTCGATTCAAAATCGATTTTCGATTCAAAAACGATTCTCGATTCAAAAACGATTCTCGATTCAAAAACGATTCTCGATTCAAAAACGATTCTCGATTTGTAGGGTTTGGACTGGATTGGATTGAGGTTGGGATGAATGGATTGGATGAGGGTGGGGTGGGTGGGTGGTTTGGTGATTGCCATATTGCTGTATTATACCACCTGTACTGCAAGATTTGAACTGCTTATAGGTCAGAATTGTATTTTTATTGGCAAAAATCAATAAAATTTGTTAAACAAAAACAATTCTCGATTTAAAAAACGATTCACAGTATGTAAATGTATTTACTTTTCTCATGTGATTGCAGTAGACATACAATAAAAAAAAAAAAAGAATTCTATGAATCGATTTTGAATCAGTAGAGCTTGAATCGCGATACGAATGTGAATTGATATTTTTGCACACCCCTAGTTGATACAAATCTTATTAAGGCACAAAACTCTCTTTGTATTTCTCAGTATGGCTATGTTTACAAAAACAACATTGTTTTAAAGCTGAATTCAGAGTTAGGAAGGGGTGGGGGGTATTGGGGAAGCTCCCTGAAGGATGCAAGCACCAACTGTCAACTGGGAGTGAGCGCCGGAGGCACAATAGATCTGCAATATGCTGGGAAATCATTTCATTTTGCAGCCTGCATCTAAGTCTCACACTGTGAATCCCCCTCCTGAGTCACTGTGGAAATAATTGACTTTTGTCTTCCCTCTTTTAATGGATGACTGCTCCCAGACGATTGCATTAGATACACAGAGCTTGGCCAATTCATCGACACTTCCTGGGTCATTATCACACTATGCTTACAAATCAGCGCAGTCAGTCAGAGACAAGACCAAAAAAAACAATCAATCTCTGTCCCAAAAATCCATGTGAGGTTTTTAACTACGTAGAAGGTGACATTTCCGCTTTGAACTGCACTTTCTTTGATCTCATTTCAAAATGAAAAAGCGACGTAGCTGGTGCAATGAAATCAGCCAGCTCATCCCTCAGTTAAAAAGGGAATAAAAATGGTGAAATATAGCATCAGCCAACCTCCCCAGAGAACTCTGAGGGGCAGCAGGCATGTCTCAACTTTCCACCATGAAAGATAATTTCCTGTTTGGCTCATCTTTATCTTTCCCCCCAAATCTGTGTTTGACAAATTAGATTGTTTAGCATCTCTGTAGATCTCTGCGAAATGTGTGCACATCCTGAGAAGACACCTGTTATCATGCATATATCCCTCGATCTGTCCATAGAGCTGCAGTGTTTAATGTGTTTGTGCAGATGTTTTACGTTCGGCATAGGACAGAGTGCTTGCAGGAGGCTGGTGCAGGGACTGGCGACAGTTTCCAAAGGAACAGCAGAGTTCCTGGTTGACGGAGAGAGGCTGCAGCCCAAGGTACTCATTTCCAGCTTTCTGTTTCACTCCAAAGACAGCCAGCTATTCTGAGGCCCACTGGAGAGCCATTATGCTGTGGTTTCTAAGCACCGAGTGTCTGCCACTGATACAAATTAGGATTATTTTTTATTAGGATATCTCAGTGACGCCATTCGCTTCATGTGCTGGTCACGAAGAAGCTGTGGTTTATATCTGAAAGTCTATTATTACTCCACAGATGATAAAGTCCCTGAAGAAAACCATGTCTCCGGTCCTCAGTGACATTTCCATCGAGTGGCTCTTTCCTGAGACCAAAGAAGTGCTGCTGTCCCCTGTGGGAAACACCTTCCTGTTTCCAGGGGACAGTCTGATTGGCTACAGTGTGGTTTGCGACACCACCCGCTACCATGCCAACCCCAAATCTGTAAGTGCAAGACATCAGCTGAGAGGAGACAAAAGACTGCATGCGAGATGACCTTATGTGTTGTAAATGTTTTTCAGCAAAGGAACCTCAATTTAGTTTTGTTAAGGCTCTGTTTGATAAATCATTTAATTGTTTAATGTAAATCACTTATCCGTTACCTCTGAACGGTGTGATTAAAAAGGGCTAACGATGAAGAAGCTTTTTAATCAAACCTTGTGAAGTGGATGCGTCAACTACTTAAAATCTCAACAGGACAAGAGGAGACGATACAGCATGATGCGCTCCATCGAGTCAGCCAGCTCCGTGTTTTACCACTCTCAAGAGGAGGACCCGGTGAAGACGAGTAGTGACAGTCAGGGGTCCTACAGGGAAGCATCTCTGTATGATTCCTACCAGGACTCCATGACAGACAACCCTGCCACCCAAGAGCAAGACACCATGGGTAAGAACCTACAGTACACGCATCCTCTCGCTCGTTACAGTTGTCTTTTATAACACTGGTAGTCTCGCAGTCTCGCAATTCTCCAGTAGCCAAAACATTTCAGTGAACATTACTAAAGCTTGATCATGGCTTTTCTAGTCTCGCATTGCCAGACCTATCTCCACAGCGATGCAGAGTAAGGTCTGGCTACACCACACATACATTCTGGCATAGGAGGGAAAAAGGAGAGGTTGTTTGAATTTCTTTAAACCAATCACAATTGTCTTGGGCGGCGCTAAGCTCTGGGAGCAGCGACGGTTGCTCTGCTAAATAGTCTCGGAAAGGAACTTGTTTAGGTGGAACATTTGTAGCCTCGTGAGACCGTCCTGATCTCGCAAGCTCCAGTTTTCCACTCGCAGATCAGTCTGGCATCTGCAAGGGATATGTTCCTCCCCAATATTTAGAAGAGGTAGATTTAGGGCATAAGGTTGAGGAAACATATGGTTGAGGAAACACAGGGCTTAGGGAACATAGACACGCTCCGCATGGCTGTAGACATCATTGCACATGGTGACTTATTCTATTTATTCCAAACAAAATGTTGCTTTTGGAAATGTAAAAATGAATCTCTTTGGTAGAGGATGTTCCCCATTCAGGAAAGCACTGAACCCGACAAAGAAAAGCTGTGGTGAACTGGGCATCTTTGTCAACAATCTTGAGTTAACCCTCACCAATTCAGACTAGCCGAAACTAACAACTATTTGCATGCCATGTATGTCTAGATTTGCTATTTTGAATTGTTTTTGGACTATTTCTATTTTTTTAACAAAACATCAGGGTTTGATAACAAGACGTCTCCAAGAAGGCGCGCATACAGCACCAACCAGATAAGTGACTACAACCCGGCAAAAAAGGTCTACACTCCCAGTGATCCCAGCTCTGTGGTGGCTAAGAATCCACTGAGGAGAGCCAAAGTCCAGGAGCTGATAGGCCAGATGAGCCCTGAGCACGAGGCCCAGTGGAGGAGCGACTACCAGGTGTGGTCTCACACTGTCAAATGTATCATTCACACGATTGCTATCAAAATGATTTGCACTGGTTTGATTTGTAAAATAGGTCAGCACTTCTTTCTTTTTTTTTGGATTCAGTTGGTAATTTAGTTGTTGCTCACAGATCTCAAACCAGTGCTTCCAAACTAACCTTTCTTTAATAATGATTAATAACATGACATAAACCATAATCAGTTATAATAAAAAAGGCAGGAGAATCTTATTTTGTAACACAACACAGTTTTCATATTGTGATTAGATGGAAAAAGAACACTATTTGTATTCAGTCTGTGTTGATAAATTAAACCACCATCTGACCCTGATCGGGATTTGAGTATAATGACGAACAGACTAATGTGCTCTGTTCAGTAATGAGGGGCAACATTTATGAATGGCAATCAGTTTTGAATATTGCTCAGGGAGCAGCTCAGTATAACTAAACAGAGTTCACTGGGCTCTGAAGAGATCTTCTCTTTGTAAATCAGATTACTATTCACTGCACTCATGCCATGATTAAATTATATCTAATAATTATGTGTTAATATCGTAACTTTCTATTTATGTTTTTGTATGGCCAAATTAATTAAATATCAAATAAATCAAATATTGTACTTTTTTACTCCACTACATTAATCTGACAGCTTTATTTACTGGTAATTGGATTTTTTCACACAAAGCACATGTAGTGTAGTGCTAAACTGATGATCGTAATATCGTGATATTACGATCAAGTGGTGTCTTTTCCTGGTTTTAAAGGCTGCATTACAGTAAAGTGATGTACTTTCTGAACTTACCAGACTATTATAGCTGTTCTATTATTTGCATTTTTCCCCACTTAGACATTATGTCCACATTACTGATGATTATTTATCTAAAATCTAAGTGTGAAGATATTTTGTTAGAGCACCAATTGTCAACCCTAGAATATTGCCTCGATATCGAGGTATTTGATCAAGAATATCGTGATATCTGATTGCCCAGCCCTAACTCAGATTGCATCAGGGTATTTTAATTTGAAAAAAACTTTTTTTGTGTTCAGCCACAGCTGGCAAGCCTGTGTGCCTCATCTTCGAGAGGGCGCCCTGCCAGCTGTCCCAGGCCGCTCCCTCAACAGGAGCCGCCCTTACAGCAAGAAGCCGACTCAGAGCTTCATTTCTATTCCCAGCCTCAGGACAACCCACAGCCCAGCGGTGTTAGCGCGCCGCCAGCAGCTCGCAACTCCGCTGGCGAAGATGGATCCAGATCATCCACTGACAGCCCTTCTGTGGGCAGCGTCGGAGACACAGGTGAGAAAACGGGAGGCAAGGAGGCATTTCATTGGTTCTTTCCAAGCGGACAGCGAGACTGTGATTGGTGGCCGTTTTTACAGGATTACAGCAGACACAGGTGACAGATCTTTTCTGCTCCTTTTTCAGAGCCCTGAAGTTATTTATTGCCGTCGGGCTGTAAGGACCATTTCAAACATGATATAAAAAAAGTGTATATTGGAAATAGTTACCAACCCTGCCTTTAAAGCAATCAAACATTTTAAAGTTGTCATACATTTTAAAGTAGCAATGGCCTTTGACTTAAACTATACAGTCACTATGATTGTCCCTTTAAAGGAATGGTTTTACTTTTTTGGGAAATAGACTACTACTGCATACATATTACATACATATTGCATATGTCCAGTAAAAATGAATGTACACACATAAGAGTGGTATCAATCTGACTCTCTGCAAGAAAACTATTTAGAATTTTTCCCAAAAATATTGAACTATTCCTTTGACATGATAGAGATCCTAATCCCAAATTTCAATTATAAAATATGATTAGCCCTTAAATTCAAGCCAAGACCACAGTGGTTTCATTCAGTCTGATGTGACAAGTATCTTAAATTTAATTAAATGACAACATAAACATTCATCCCAAATCCAAGAGGAGAAATAATGACAGATGGTCGAGCACAGAAGTGACTCGGACAGGAAATGGTTTTTCTATATTTGGGATCACAACAGAACATTAATCAGGAACAAAAGAGGTAGCATTTTAGAAAAACTATGATTTGAGATCCATTAAAGCTGGCTGAACACAGAGAGCTTTGGAAAACCTATGTGATGAGTTAATCCAACACAAATCCAGTCCCAAGTGAGCAGTAGCAGCTGGCGACGAACTTCAGAAGGATTTGAATACATGTCGAGTATGAAATGGAAATTGCACATTCAGGAATCCAACCTGTGATATTTCAGATGGCTATGGACATCAGTTATGTCAAGCAGAAACCCCACAAGAGAGCCACATTTCAGATCTGGGTGCAGCCAGCCAGCTGAAAGGCGACTGCAAGGCCGTGGTGTCCGGACTGCTGTGTGGGAAACCAGCGAGGTGGGAGGTCGTCTTCGATATCGAGCCCTTCCTGAACGGCCGGGAGCGTGAGGAAAAGGTTCACGAGGAGCTGTGGAACGAGACCTTCCACCACATGGCTGGACACTCCATCATACGCGACTTTGAGCACATGGCGGATAAGGAGTGTGACATTGAGCACGGTGAGCTCTTTGGGGATTTTAACGTTTATCGAAAAGATTCTGAGATACGATCGATCGATCGATCGATCAATAGATAGATAGATGGATAGATGGATAGATGGATAGATGGATGAACGAATGGATACAGTAGATATAGCAATAGATAGATAAAAGAGATCAGGAGTAGGTCTTCTGACAATTTCAATTTGAAATATATGCATCTTAAGTCTCTTATCCTATTTCACATAGGTGTTGACATTTTAGAGATACAACATTTTAGGAAATATGCTTATTTGCTTTCTTGGCATAATACATTGATAATAAATAATGACAAAATCAGCCGGATTAAAGAAAGAGACAGAGTAGGTTGATATTTGTACCTTCGGTGCAGTGTTGCCAAGTACTTTCGATGGAAAGTAGCTGAAGCCTGCTCGAAAAGTGGCTAAATGTCGCTTGATGACGCCATGTACTAATTAGCATATTCAATATATCATTATGTCAAATTTCCGCCCCTGTGTAGTGTCAGACAGTGTCAGATCTTCACGTTTCCTTCTCCCTCACTCTGTATCCACATAGAAATATGGCCCATTCAGACTACATGTTACCAGGGGCTTATCACAAAACATTCTGGGCCCTGTAGAAAGGCATTCTGTATGGGCCTCTCCCAGCATCCACAGCTATTCATTCTAGCATCTTTTTGGGCCCCCTCATCACATGAGGGCCCTGGGTACTCAGTCCCATTTCCATCCCCAGTCCACCAGCAGTAACTTCCCAGTTGTTTCCAAGATGCTGCTCTGCAATGCTGAAATCATGATTTTATAACCGCGACATCATCTGACAAAATCACCAAAAACACAAGTTAAAGACAACAGCTGTCCTGTGAGTTGGGCTGTGTTTAATTGTAAAAAGATCACACAGAGAGAACGTTGGAAGCGTTAGAATTCGCACTTTTCCTACTGCACAGCGCACAGCCCCTATCTGCAGTACTATACGACACGCCCATAGACTCGCTACTGCTCCTCAGTCACTGAACAGAAGTCGCGCTCGCCTGACAATATTGGCAACTGTCTTTTACAGAAAGTCGTTGAAAAAAAGTCACTAAGGGGGTCTGAAAAGTCGCTAAATCTAGTGAAAAAGTCGTTGGCAACACTGCTTTGGACCGAGTCAGGCTAGCTTGTTTTCTCCTGAGATAAGCCAACCATCTCCTGGCTGTAGCTTTATATTTAACGGACAGATATGAGAGTGGTGTCTCATCTAAATCTTGACAATAAAGCAAATAAGCGCATTTAGAAAAAATGTCAAACTATTCCTTTAAGCTGCATTTAATGTATGATTCATGTATGAGTTACTGTATGTTTAGAATAATGTTATGTTATCCTATGATATGCTACGTAATCACTGTATGCTTATTATAATTGGCAGGCTCTGGCAGAAAGTACCAGGTATACGCTATTCACACCAGCAAGGCCTGCAACATACTGAGCAAACACACAGCGCTGGTTCCCATCGACCTGGACACTAATGAATATTTGCAGACGTGTATTGAATACATAAACAGCAGTAAGTCATACGGATTTAATGTGATTAAGTCTTTATACCACCCACTGTTCTGTTCTCTCCATATGTTTAAACAGAATGTTCACCTCAAACAAAACCCAACTTCTTTCAGTTGAACTACTTTCATTTGTAGTTTAGAAGTTATAAAGTCTGTAAAGTATAAATTAATAATAAAGTGCTTATAATAATAATAATAATAATAATAATAATTATTCGCTTGCCAAAAGTTAGATATCTCTTTGTTAAATCTGAAGCTACAGAGAGCAGAAAGTTACATTAGCTTAGCTTAGCATAAAGACTAGGAACAGGGGTACACAGCTAGCCTGGCTCTGTACAATGATAACAAATAATGCACCTACCAGGCCCTTTAAAGCTCACTTATATTGCAATATTACTTTTATTTTTATATTATCGTGCAATATTAATTTTCTATTTTAGTTTACTTTACCAAACATATTTTATTGTTTTTGTATTAGGTCCAACATTAGCATTACTCTGTATGCACTTTACATTTATTACTTCAGGAATGTTCTATCTTATCGTATTGTAACTAACATGCTTAAAGCTAGAACCATGAAGAAAATTAATTGGCAACAATTTTAATAATCGAATCATTACAGATTACAAAAGATGCTGCTTTTCTGTGTTTTATATAATTTAAAAAAAAAATTTTTTCTTCAAATGAAATACTTTGAAGTTTTGAAAGTGTTGCCTTTGGGCATTCTGTAGTCTCGCTTTGCCAGACCTTCCTCCACACGCTGGGCAGCTGTGGAGGAGGGTCTGGCTAGTCCACACAGCATTCCGGGATGGGAGAAAAAAGTGCTCTGGTTTACTGGCATTTCTTTACACCAATCACAATTGTCATGGGCGCCACTAAGCTCCGCATGGAGCCGCTGCCAAATAGCCTCAGGAAGGAACTTGTTTTGGTGGAACATGTGTACGTTCAAAAGTTGTTCAGATTGGACTGATAGTCTAGCTAGCTGTCTGGATTTAGTCTGCAGAAAGGAGGAGCAGTTAACCATAGTCCTCAAGGGTTTGTCGTCACTTTGAGGTTGCCAGGCAAACAGTGGAGACTTCAATTCACTGCTGAAAACTCACTGCTCCCAGCCAAGAAAAGCAAAATAAGCACATTATCCAAAATATCGAACTATTCCTTTAACTTTCAATGTTGCAACCTGTTTCTATCCCAACATTATTACTAATTTGGCATTCTTACTTATAGCTATTGGCTTTTCAACACTCAGATCTGTGTCCACATACTGAGACTAAACTGTGATTGTGGTTCAGTCTAAAGCAGGCCTTGATCCAAAATGATATCAATCTGGACTCACTTTCAAATTTTGCAACACAAGTACAAGCCAGCTTGAAAACTACGTATGCCTGCCTACTTAAAAAAAAAAAAAAATAATAATAATTTTGTTTTCAGGTGAAGGTCTGAAGAGGGGCTCACATTCCAGGTCTCGTTCAGGGAGCAGGAAAAACAGAGGCTACTCCATCGGACTGGGTCGCTCTCAGTCTGGAGGCATGTCTGAGGAAGCTGAAGATGTCCTGCTGCCCAACAGTAGGCTGCATAGCTCACAATTTTATTTTTTTAAGATAATGTTTTTTGGGGCTTTTTACTTCATTAGATAGTGATAGTGGATAGACAGGAAAGGGGGGAAGAGAGAGGATGACACACAGCAAAGGGTCGCAGGACGGACTCGAAGCTCACGGTTCATGCATTTATTCATAGAAGGCATCTTGCATTGCAAATAAAATAGTGAATATACACTAGATGGATATATTTAGGAAGAAGGTGGTATGAGGTCTTTCAAGATTGACGTTTCTCATATTTATATTTATTCAAATCTGTCTTTATTTGAATTGGAAAGGTTGCAGTCTTGCATCGTCAGCACCGGTAACTGGGAGGTATTGAGCGCTCGGGAAAGCTGAGTGCCGCTTTACATAAAAAATACTTATTTAAACTTCAGCAAAAGGGCACAAAGTGTTAAACTGGCTTTCAGTGGTGGCATAGCAACAGCAGGAGCTAAGACTAGCACACTGCTCGAGCATCTGCTTGGCACTGCCGATTAAAAGGAAAGAGGTGCACAGTGGGCACCGATGCAAATGAGCTGCTTCAATGTTTCCTGGTAATGCTGTCTTTTTTAAAAACACCTGGTTAGGTATTGAGAAAAAAAGAAGGAATGATTTTGTAAAAGAAATTAAACTAAATAAAGGGCAGCTGAGAGTTAATTTCCCTTCTTTTTGATCATTGTCTAAGATGGAGAGGATGGTGTCTCTCCCTGCAGCACCCCCTCCTCCGCCGGCTGGGAGAGATGTAGCTTCACAGAGGGTACGTGCAACACATCAACCGGTCAGTGAATTTGCTGCATCTCATCCATTTTCCTCCACAAAGACCTTTGACATAAACTGTCTGCCAGTCTCAGTCTTTTTCTGGGCAGCACTGTGGCATTGTTCAATATGTGAAACATGAGATTATTGACATTTTAGTCCCTCTCCTTGTAAGTGATTCCGTGGCTTGTATCGACAAACACTGTCTGGACAAACAAAACCATGAGCACACACTGAAGGCACAAACACACTCGCACAAGAAGAAGTGTTTCAGCTGTGGAGGAGAGACAGCTGGAATATGTGTCCTCCGCTGTCACCGTTGCATCTCAGTGGGTGTTTTATCTCTTTATTATGTGAGACTCGTGTTGAGAACTAAACAGACAAGAGACAGAAAATGCCACTACTGCTTTCTCTCTCTCCTCCCCTTGTCTAACTCTGCCTCTCTGTCTCCAAGTCTCCCAAAGGAGTCCGTCCGTGACCTCCGACCAATCACAGAAATCGGTGGAGAGCCTTTTTTCTGCCAGGTGGGTGATTGGACACTGGCTGGCTACATAAATGTGCAGTAGCTGTGGTACCACTGCATGCACAGACACAGGGACTTCAGCCATATACATATTTAACTGCTCTCTTTTTTAACATCCTTATCTTTATCCATCAGCTGATTCTGACTTTTACAGCAGCGGTGGAAGAAGTACACAGAAAAATTCTCACATTTTAGAAACTGGAAACGTTAAAAACAGTTCTGTCAATCAACTCAGTGTTTTATCGGCTAGTCATTTCAGCTGGACTGGTTATATTGCTGGGTAGTTTAATTTATAATAAAACATTGTATTTTATAAACTATATGATTTGTCTGCAAAAAGCTTAATTTGTAAAGTAACTAAAGCTGTCAGATTAATGTAGTGGAGTAAAAAGTACAACATTTCTCTCTGAAATGTAGCTATTCGACCATCTGACAATCACATCTGATAGACTATACTGGCCCCTTTGAGCATGCTAACATGGTGATGTTTAGCAGGTACCATGTTCAGCTGAGGCTGATGAGAATGTCATAAGTGGATTACAATTAATTCTGAGGGGAACATGAATGCCTGAACCAAATTTCATGGCAATCCATCCGACACTTCAGACAGACATTTCACACAAAACCTCATTGTGGCGCTAGAGGAAAAGTCAGGTGATCACCAAATTCATTAGGATTCATCCTCGCGAGACCATGAAAGCATGTACAAAGATGTCATGGTAATCCATCAAACAATCATTAAAGTGCCCATATTATGCTCATTTTCAGGTTCATAATTGTATTTTGAGGTTGTACCAGAATAGGTTTACATTGATTTAATTTTCTAAAAACACCATATTTTTGTTGTACTGCACATTGCTGCAGCTCCTCTTTTGACCCTGTGTGTTTAGCTCTCTGTTTTAGCTACAGAGTGAGGCATCACACTTCTATCCCATCTTTGTTGGGAGTCACACATGCGCAGTAGCTAGGTAAGGACTACTAGCTAGAAGCTTGCGCTGCCAGCGGTTAGCCACCTCGTTCTCGATGGCAAAACACTGCTACAACACACACAAGTTCACCCTAATCTACAAAATAAATTGCATAGAACTAATTACATGTCCCTCGTCACGAAAAGTTGGAAGTGTGCCCTCATTTAGAAGAAGTCTCCCGGCTAATCCTGCCTTGTACTGACCGAAGTTGGAGAAACAGCTAGCTGATGTGGTATGAGCTAGAGTGGTAAGCACACACCAAATGTTTCGACCAATGACGTAGACAGCCCTGCCGATTTTGACCAGCTCACCTGGAGACTGAAGGCAGGATACATTCAGAAACCCATATCTCACTCAAAACACCATGGATGTTTTTTTTTTCCCCCAAGTTTGTATGCGTGTGGAAGCACCAGAGACACAAAATAACACCCCAAATCCCAGAAAAATTTTTTTTGGTTCCTATTGGGAATTTAAAGAATATTGAAGAGAAACAATTGCTTCCCCTATCCATATACAAGCAATAGACTCAATCTAATAGTGGTGTGTGCTTCTCTCTCTCTCTCCTCTGTAAGGTTGGCCCTCAGCAGGACTCGTCTCCTGACTCGGGCTGCCAAAGGATTCATGTGTCGATCTCACAGCAAGTCCGGTGATTCAATTGGAGAGAGTGACAACGAGAACAAAGACTACATTCCTCTGGTGAGCAGCAGATCTATAACACGTGAATGCTCTTGTCAACATCCATTTCTTTCTAAGGACTCTGATTTAAACCGACTGTAGATTTGTCGGAAGAGACAAATGTGTCGCAGTCTGCGACAGTTAGAGTGCATGGAACAATAAGCAGTAGCAGCTCTAAGCGGTTTAAATTAGTCCAGAGGGCTAAAGTGTGCAGCATGTAAGCATGCTGAATCTGATTCAAATCCAATCTAGAACCTATGTTTTCATATCACCCCCTTTCTTTGCAAATTGTCCCTGTCTCGAAAAACTAAAACAGAATATGGAGATCATAAAAAGAGGTCAGTGGGGGATACCAGTGATTTAATCAGGTATATGCATTCTGATTTAAATATATATATTTCAATATTAATTTGATCTATAATTGACTAAGGAAGGAGTCGTATAATCTTAGCCAAGTGAACTGAAAACCATGCGACAATTTGGCAGGTTTTTTCAAAACTGGTGTAAAAGCAAAAATAAATCCAGTTTTCCTGTGCATGGTCTTTTTCTGCCTAGCAAAATAAATTGCAAGTGATAGAACAATCCTCTGTAATTTGCTTAGGGGCCTAAAGTCCAGGCTTACTTTAATACTGTATATAGTAAGACCACACTCTGCTCCTACCTGACACAACCAAGACCATGAAGGAGGCTCTAATTATGCAGTGCATACCACCTTGTTCATATGCATTATTCATCACTTTTCAAATTCAAAGGAAAGACAACATCTGTCAAAAATGATCAGAATGGCTGCCCCCCAAAAATGATTTTCCATTCCTTTAACAACAACCATTGAGGTATCCTATTGCGAGGCACCTCACGCTCAGCTGCTGATTTGAGCAGGAAGTAATCAACCATAGAAGACTGTTGCTACAAGATGCAGTGCAGTTCAGAACAGCAAGCACTCAAATCAGTTGATAAGGTCCAACCGCACGTCTTATTTTGTGTTTGTCATTTAACTATAAATCGAGAAACCTTTGTGTGTGTGTATGTGTGTGTGTGTGTGTGTGTGTGTGTGTGTGTGTGTGTGTGTGAGATTGTGTCTTTCAATTCTCCATAGATTCTCCATTTGATTTCTATGGGCACGTCTGTGATTACTTGTCTTATTATTTTGTGAGTAAAATCTGAATCTGCAATGTAACCAGTAACATTTCTCTGTCAGGTAAATGTAGTAGTACAATGTTTTCCTCTGAAGTAGAAGTTCAAAGTAAGTGAGTAGTATACAGTTGAGTTGGATATCAAGTTCTTTGGGAGCCCTTCTGTAAGTTATTTCAGGGTACAATGGTGCCAAGCAGTCGGCCCATTCCAGGCACTTTTTGAACGGGCACTGCACTAGTGCATAAAAAAACACAAATTGCTAACGGAAGAGAAATTTCAGGGGCTTAAATGCACCCTCCCTCCTTTACAAGTACCACCACACTGCTGATTAAAGGTTGGAAAATAAATAAAATAACATAAGCTTTACTTTATGTTACGCTGTAAACTATTTCCTTCTGCACAGGTGTTGTTGCAATTGGCTAGTGGTGCATTTCCCCTGGACACAGCACTGTGTGATGCCATTAGTGTGCCCATGGACAAGCTAAAGTGGACATCCCCCTTCACCAGCCACCGCAGCAGCCTTGGCCACCTGTCTCACGCCAGCAGCCGCCGTGCTGAGAGTGCCGATGACGGACGCAAATCACAGTGTGAACCAGAAACATATCAGCACACTATAGGCATCAACAGCCCTTTTCATCTGTCCAGGAGTTCCTGGACGGATGCTGGTCCTGCCTCATTAGGCAGTCCTTCCGCCAGTGCTGAGCCTCGGCTCTCCCAACACTCCCAGGCGGACAGCGGACGGGGCTTTGGGTCAGGCGGCTTGGAAACAGCATCGCCCGGCGGTGTGCTAAAGAGGATGCTGGATCCAGAGAGCATGGTGTGGGCCACAGCGGTGGCTCTCGCCTGGCTGGAGCACAGCTCTGCCAGTCATTTCATAGAGTGGGAACTGGTAGCCGCCAAAGCCAGCATGTGGTTGAGTGCGCAGGAAATCCCAGAGGGCCGAGACTTAGCCTCCGTCAAGTCTGCTGCCAACCAGCTCTTCATCATCATCAGACACTGGGATGAGAACCTGCAACTGAACATGCTCTGTTACAACCCTAACAGTGTCTGAGCCCTGCTAATCCAAGGCTGAAAATACAGACCACGGAAAGAACTCAATTCCATATGATACTATGCTACCCGGAGCTGTACTATTCTCTATTCTCTGTTCGGCAGTTCGTCCTCTGAAGTCTGACTTTGCAGTTGTGAACAATATGTATTTTCTTCTGTTTGTGTTGTTCCTCCAAACATGTCACAGGCTCTTCACAGGCACTATGTGCAAGCTATTACCTTGTTTGTGCTATATACTGGAGCTGGATCCGTGTTAGCAAGGGATCTAGTCAGAGGTATGTCACAGATTTGAGTTTCATGGCCATGAATGTCAGTGTTAAATCAATAGCATGCTAGGCCACGGACCACCAACATCTGAGAAAAGCTCTTATTGTCATCATATTGATGTTATGGGGAGAATGCTGCAAAACAATTGTAAGAAAAAAAATGTTCCATGCGTTGCTGTTTTTTACATCTTTACAGCATTTTCTGTATTGATTGTATTGTGGAAAAAAATGTTACATGACAATATCTGGGTACTTGCTAGCGATCTGTGTCTTTTCTACCGCCTGTTACCATTACAGTGTTCTTAATATTTGCCATTTCTGCAGTTTTATTAAAGCAGACAGAAAAATATGCAAAAAGCTGAAGAAAATTTAAAATATATGTTAAGATTTGTTTAAAAAAGATGTAGCTTTGGTGGGAATCTATGAATGTGTAACCCACTAGCATGTTATTTGCTGTTTATTATTTAATGATACATACAGTTTATATTTTTTCACTTATCTGAGTATACCTGTCTTAGAGTAGAGGTTTTGATCATGCATTCGTTTTTCGATTCATAGAGATTAATGCAGACCTGGAGTCGGTAGCACCAAACAGATGGTTTAACTAAAATTAGCCTTGTTATGAGCTAAGGGTTTACTATGTAAGTGGATATTTGCGTCTCACTAATTTAAATGGGGTTGCACCACAAAAACTAGTTCTTACGTAAAGATTAGTTGTTAATATGTATTAACACCTTGTAACTGGGTTAGGGTTAGTATTGAGTTGGGTTGGGGTGGCAATGGCCCATTCACAAGTTGAAAAAAATACCAGTGTCATGGGACTTTGTACTGTGCATGGGAATTATGCTTTTTGGGTCAGTATGCGTCACGTGATGAACGTAGAAATTGCCAAAATTGCCTAATAGACCCGGACTTGAGACATTCCTTACGTTTCAATGGTCTTACCCGATTTAGTAAATCATTAGTTTGAAAATAGCTTGTTGATTGCAACTTAGGAGGGACAATACACACAAACTCAGTAATGGATTTATTCACAGCTGGTGCAACACAATCCTGAGGTCTATGGGTATGCTGCCTTGGGATTCAGAGAGGAAGGAGCCCTGCTACAGTAGTTCTGTCATGCTCACAGCTCATTTACCGCAAGTGCCTAACCAAGGTTTAAAGTTGGCAGAAAATGTAGATCTGTTCGCTGCAGTTTAATCACCGTGGGTACTGATTGGTTCTTTTTCTTAAATATACAGCAGGTACCCTTCTTTCTTTCTTATTTTGTGACTTGAATCTGTGTGTGGCCCTTTAAAGGCATCTTTCTGCATTTATTTCCCTCTCTTATTCCATCAGTGTTGCTTTACTCAGGTATTTATTAATTTTCCTTCACTCAGGCTTGCATAAATCAGAGTTGCATAAATCCTTCTGCATGAAAACAGGTGTTTATTTTATGATATTTAATGACTGAATTGCCACATTGACTACAGTAGATGTCATATAGTAATATTTTTGTGCTGTAATTGCAGTAGTAAGTGCAGCTGTTATAGTTATAAATTGTATTTTTTATGTACTGGGTCAGTTATAAAGTGCAGTATCTTTCAACTTGCTGTGTGTACTTTTATAAATGATTGTTGACTGTTTGAGGCTGTAGAAAGCTTCTGTAGTGTCTTTATAATTGTTGATGCTATGATCAGCTCTGCATGTAATAAAATAACTACCAACAAAGTTACAGGTTCTATAGCTATTATTGCCCCACGGCTAACAACAAGGGGTACCTCAAGGATCAATGCATGGACCCTTCTCTTCTTAATATACACACCTTATCTTTGTACTATTATCTGCTCACGTGGTTTTTGATACTGTTGCTACCTAGCTCTATGTTCCCGCCGGATGACCCCACTGTCTCAAAGTGGATGCTGGCCTGCCTCACCAGTATCTCAAAATAGATGATGGACCGCCACCTTCAACACAATCTTTCTAAAGGCCCAGTCACACCAGCATTTAGAAGGATGAAATCAACTAATTTCAATGGAATTCCCACAACCAGTAAATTTGCTTAGGGAGGCAAAGTAAATAAAAACATCAAATTAAAATTTGGTGAACTTTGACACTTAAATTGACCAAAAGCTGCATAGACAGCGACGGCCTGTGCGCAACGGAGAGCCGGAGAGTCCAAAATGGAGTAAGCTATCGTAGCATTGTCTTCTCCAGTAGATCTCACAAACCGTTTTCTCAAATGAACTCTGGACAATGTCAGGAGAATCAGGTCCTAACTTTTAAATTTTTCACACAACAGGAGATTGTCTCTGCATTCTTACTTACTAGTCTAGGTTAGGTGAGGGGTGGCGACTGCGTAGAACGTGCAGGAGGCAGGACATTACGTGGATTACAACACGTTCATGTAGCCGGTTCGTAATTTGGTTATTAGCAACAGAGTCTCTTGCCGTCCTTGAATTTCTCTGACGATTTTGGCTCTTACTGACAGAAGTCATCTCTCCAGTTATACTTTTTCGCCTTCGGGAAAATCACCCTTCTTCTTTAACCTTGGGTGTTTGCACCAGCCGCATGATAGAAACAACATCAACATACCCACTTGCTCGCTGTGAATTCTCTGGACAATGACCTGCTCTTTTCACACATAGGGTCAATAGGACATTACATGGACTTTGTACTAGGGAGCTGGCTGGGCAAAGTTTTTTTAATGTCCAGCCAACTAATTCAGACATTTGCATTCTCACATACAGCTCCTCCGAGTAATATCTAGAAAAGTTCACGGTTGCAGTGTAGCAGGAAAAATTAACCCTCTCCTCGACTTCCTGTTGTTCTGGGAGAAGGAGCAGTCAGTATTGAGTAGGAGGAAATGAGACGCTACCAAGCCACAGCCAAGCGGACCCAACACAGTTGTTGCGGCCTGTGTCTCGGTGACATGAAATGACAGTTCTGTGGGAAGTACATGTCAGGCTACGGCGTAGGGTCCGTATCTACGTGTACCTTCGTACCTACAGCGTTCATTTAACACAGAACTTTACTGTAAATCAAGCTTAATTCCACTTGGCTCTGATGTGATGTCAAGATGACATCCACTACACAGGTTGTGGAACAGAACATGTCTCATTAAAGTCAATATGCTGCCATAATACGGCTCCTTGAAATCAAAGAAGGTACTAATAATAAGGATGGCAAGACAACATTTACACCATCCATACTATTACAAGGTGAAACATGCACAGCATGGGAGAAAGAGATTTAAAAAGGATAAGCAAAGGAGGAATGGAAGGGCAAAAAACAGAAAAATTATTACGAGCTCATTACTGTGGTGCTAATAGCCATCTCCACCCTTGCTTAATAGATCATACAAGACACAGTCCTGACAGTGTACAGCCTTAATTAGCACACACATACAGAAACACACAGAGTTATATGGCAATCTATTCAGGTGCATTGTGATATTATATGTGGAAACGGCAACCGTAGCATGCCTACTAATTTATATTTACTTAAATATGCAGAGAAAGAAAAATTACCTTATAAGAACTTTGAATCACACACTGTTGCTAGGCTACTGACTATAAGAAAATGCATGAGAAAATATATTTTCGGAACACATATAATTGCAATATGTACGTATATTCTCTACATGTGCTCTACTCACACAATTATGTTTTTTTTTTCCACAAAGATCTGTCCGACACTGAACCTTCTTCTTGCCAATTATTTTCTTACAATAAAGCTACTTAAACTCCTTTATGATGGCCTCTGTATCACAGCAGTTTAATGTGCACATAAATAGCGCACAGAACATAAGTAATTACAGTGTCTGCTTGAAAGCTAGTCCAGAGGTAGGCCTTGGGATAAAATAGATTAATCTTTTCTTAACTTTAGGGATGATTAGCAGTTCCCATGGAAACCATTGGTGTTCTTTTCCTAACATGATCTATCAAGGGTGCTGCAAGGGAAATTATCTCAACAATGTTTAGTTTGCTTTTGTCCAAAGTATCTCCAAATATATGACCTATCTACTCCATCCATCCATCCATCCATCCATCCATCCATCCATCCATCCATCCATCCATCGACTTATTTACTGTATCTATTGGTATTATATAAAATATATAAAATATTTTAGAATAATAAAAAAATCCTGCCACCAGCTATTATGGTGCCAACCAGCAATATGTACTGCCTGTCATAGAACTCACTCAAATACTAAATTAATCTTATGTTTGAGTGTTTTTGAGTGAAAAACACATTGTTATAACGCTTTTGGCTGATTTAATGATTGCATTTCTGTATGTCACAAGGTACTTGCAATCAGGAGAGACTGAGTCTAATTAAAAAAAGCTAAAGAATGAAGGGGAGACTAAACTCTAGTCCCGCTGATAAACGATTGCTTTTAATAAATCACATGAATTATAACCCATTAGCCAAACTCACACTTTACATGTGTGCAGTGATGGAGATGGAGTCTCACTGAGAACATCCACTCAATTAGTGAACATAAGTACAGTTTGGATGTACTTGAACTTATTTTAGTGTTTCCATTTGATGGTATTCACTACATTTCAGAGGGAAATATTGCACTCTACGTTTATACAGTGCAGCTTTACTCAGTTTTGCATTCTAAACCTATGATCAGCTTATAAAATATGATAAATTTTTATACATTAAGCCACCAAACAGTATGTACAATAGTCATATTTTATCCTCCTCAACAGTGGTGGAATGTAACTAAGTACATTTACTCAAGTACTGTACTTAAATACAAATTTGAGGTTCTTGTACTTTACTTGAGTCTTTCCTTTTCATGCCACTTTCTACGTCTACACTCCGCTACATTTCAGAGAGAAATATTGCTCCACATTTTACTCCACTACATTCATCTGACAGCTTTAGTTACTAGTTACTTTACAAATTAAGATTTTTGCACACAAACACATGCAGTTTATAAAATACAATGTTTTATAATAAATTAAACTACACAACAATATAACGGCCTACATGTACAGCTGAAATGATTAGTTGATTAAACACTTAGTTGATTGACAGAACTGTTTGGATCTTTCCAGTTTCTAAAATGTGAGGATTTTTCTGCATTGAGTACTTTCACATTTTGTTTGGGATTCAAGATTCAACTTTATTGTCATTGTGCAGAGTACAATTACAATGACAATGAAATGCAGTTTGCGTCTAACCAGAAGTGCAAAAAAGCATTAAAGTGCAATGTGATATACAAAGTATAGACAGGTGGTGCATAGGCAGGTGGTGCAGAGGCAGGGCAAGAAATATATTGCAGTGTTATAAGAGCAGAATAAATATGGCTATGTAATATGAACAATGTATGAAAAACATGTACAGATATGTGCAATGTATTAGCAGTGACATTATAATAGTAGTAAGAATAATATAGATATATGCAGTGTATTAGCAGAATATATAGTAAGAAAAACAGAATAAATATGGATATTCTGTATGAACCATATAGACAGATAACTATGTACAGTATGTACAGCTATGTGCAGTGTGGTAACATCATAAGAGTAGTAAGAATACGTGTATGTGCAGGATAAATAGTATGAGGAGCAGTAGAATATGGCTATGTATAGGTGTAATTACAGTATGTACATAATACTAACAGTACATTTTCCTGATAATTCTTGCATACTTTTACTTAAGTAACATTTTCAATGCAGGACTTTTACTTGTAACAGAGTATTTTTTACAGTGTGGTATTAGTACTTTTACTTAAGTAAACGATCTGAGGAAATATTTAATAACATAACACTAACAGGGTCCATTGTACATTATAAGTATGGCTACTTTTGATACTTTAAGTACATTTTGTTCATAATACTAAGTAAGATTTTGAAAGCAGGACTTGTTATGTATTAATATTGCAATTTTCACGTATAAGAAAAAGATTCCACCACTGCATGCCTTCAACCAAAAGTGAGTGTTTAGGGTTGGTAATGTTAAGTGGCACCAGTTTTTTGACCTCTCTTGATAACTTTGGCAATAGTTAATTTTTTCTTGTGTTAAAGTGAACTTTCAGTGGTCCTGCGGATTTTTTGGTGCGAATTAGGATGAGTGGAATTATCATTCAGTGGAAACCTAGTAAAACTATGAAATAGGAAGTGTTAATACAAAATATTGAAGGACTTCATGAATAGGTGCTCAGTCGATTTTGTTTAGACAAATTATTAGAAAATCCCTCTCATATGGAAGTTAATTTAATGGACTGTGTGGCTTTTAAAGTAGCCTATTCATTGCCACATAGAGGTGTACTGTGAACATGGATCATAACTGTATTCTTTTATTGAGAAGCACTTAAATATTTTGGTTGCTACTATCTGGAGCCTAATTAAAATGAAAGATCAAGCCACCGGCTTGACAGCGCACATTTCTTTTCACATAACAGAAAAGTAGAACTGTAGTGATTCACGGGTACCACTCTCTCAAAAGGCAGCCTTTATGGTTCAATATTAGAAAGTGGTGCCAATTCCAGTTAGACTGCAGTATAAAAGCACGTTTATGAGTTTTGAGTGCAGTGAAAAACACGATAGAATATGAACCAATTAGCCAGGATTGAGACTTTGATCCGTATAAAACGCCTTTGATGCCATTTTTATGGCAATTATTTAAATTACAGGGCTAAAGAGCAGTGAATTATACATTTAAATTAGTGTATTTTGACCAAAGTGAAACCAACACTATGTAGATTCTTTACATTCAGATTATTAATTTAAAAGATTTAGGAGCCAGCCTCCAATGTTGTCGGAGCAGATTACACAGTCATCCCATGTGCTTTTCAGATGGACGTCTTGTTGTTTTTGCCCGATTAATCTTACTGACTGAGATCATCTTTCTTTGAGAGAAAACATATCTGACATGTTGGGTGTCAGACCAGCATGCATGCCCGCTGTGTGAATTCTGAGGATTTGAACCAGGGCCAACTGGTGCATGTGCAGGAAAATGTCTGTTTTGAATTGCAAATGGAGTTAATCCAAGAGTAAATTCTGTACACATCTCATCTCCGTCATTGAGCCCGAGTATCGCTCTTATCGTGCAGTTCTTGCACAGTCCGTGTGGCATTGAAATTCAAAACTCTAAAGTGGGGAATAATAGAGGGAATGTCTTTGATGGTTCGCTCACCATCAGCTCATGCTGCTAAAAACCACTGCAGGACTAGATTAGAGCGTTTCCATGGTGTTGGACCAGAGCTGCTGCTTTTATGTTTGGAGCACAATGAGAAAGAGTATGACGAGTGATGTTTTCACAAGTGAGATCTTTCGGTAACATTTAAAAAGTCAGTGTGCGGTAAACATCTGGTAACAAACACATCTGACAGACAATGTTAATGAGCCTACAGCCAAGCTAGCAGCTTGTGAGCCACGTTCACGTCATATAGGATGGCTAGTAGCGACGGGAAAGATTCCCTTTTTAACGACTTGCAAGTTTTTGCGGCATCAAGACGGTTGCATGGTTAAAAGAGTTGGTTGTGTGCCCCTTCCACTTCTGCGTTTAGAACAAGAGGAGATAAATTCACTTTAACACTTGTGTTGTCCTCAGTCTGTTTCACCTGCTTATCTCCCAATTCTGCGTTAGGCCTACATCTTCTTAGCCAATTTCATTCCAACTTGTCAATAGTTTTACACTTCTTGTTGGAAATCATGGTCAACAAACCTCATTTACATGAAATTATACCCAATTTCTGAGTAAAAAAAAAAAAAAAAACAGAAATTATGAATTACTTTGACTAATTGTTAAGATCAGAAGATGTGGAGTGGATAATCACAGACGGGTTTACTGTATGTCAAAGTGTAGTCAGTATATCATTAAGGTTTTGAAACCATTTCATTTTTTGGAACCATTAATGTTATATTTGGTTAAAAGAAACCCAAATTTATGATATATAAACTTTAAAAATGGGTCAAATTTGACCCGAGGACAACAGGAGGGCTAAAGTCTTGCACATTTAACCACGTAACACAATTTCCAAATCTATTGACATACTGTAGATGTTAAATACACCTTTTGTGGAGCTGAGCCAGAAACAGTAATGGGTTTGTTTTTTCACTGCCCCTCTTTATCTGTGTGGAGAGACATTTGTTTACAACAAGACCTGACACTTAATTACAACTATGTCTAAAGACATTATCACTACATTTGAATGGTGTAAATTACCTTTGAGTTTCACGGCAAACCTTACTGTATACTTGTAGTTAGTAAATTTCACATGCATAAAAAAAAGGCAAGATTCTGTAAGTCCATTGCCATTTGTCTGGTTGAATTCAATTTGGACACACAGTTACATTTTAAAGAATTATTTTCTGTAGCCCCTGATTGAGGTTCCTAATATTGACTTTATTATTTATTATATTTAGTTCTTATTTTTTCTAAATGTTTAGTTTTCATATTTCATTTGATTATCAACTTTTTTTACACAGTGGAATCTTTAATTACATAATTTATATGACCTGCTGAATATCTGTCTGTTCACAATGTTTGATAAAGAGTTAAAAACGTTGGTTGTGGGAGAATTAAATACCTTTAATTGAGAATATAATGCCAAATCTGATCTAATCTCATATATTCACAATGTATGGTGTTCAGCAGCCTTCAAAGAACATCATTTCCCATAAACCCTAGGGACCCTCACAGGCTGAATGTCATAACTCAACAGCAGGACAAAGAGGACTGAACACTGCAGAGATTACATCTAGAAAGTTGAAAAGAGGAGAGTTTGTTATAATCACTAAAGTTTCAATTGCTTGTAACACCTGCTGTAGTTGATGCAAACCTGTCTTAAAATATAGACAGTAAACCACATGCTTAGTTTCTTTTAGAAAGAGCAGTGAAAGAAATGCTGAATGAGCGATTGCATTGAGCTACAGAAGCTAGTGGAATAGAGGCTGGCCCGGACGCGATGTCAGGGTTTCGGCTTTCTATTTAACCACTGCAGAAGAAGTTGGCGCAAGTCAGACCAACAGTGGAGAATGATGTAGAAATGTGACGGAAATTAGCAAGACTTGAGGAAGGTTACAGTCTAATCGGTTCACACAGATTGGATGTTTTCGTCTCTCCAGCTGAAGATTCCGTGGACATTTAAGTTCATGTACATCATGATTCATTCGATTATATTCCACTCAGGTTTTAAATGAGCAAATTGAAAATGCGCATAAACTCAGGTTGCTGGAGATGCACTCATTACCATCCCTGTAAAGCCCCGCTGCTGGCTTGCAAAAAACAAACACGTAACAAACAATAATGATGCCAGAAATAATGGAACAGAAACCAAGAAAAGGAGCGGCATGAATATTTGTAAGTAGCTCAGGGTCAGTTATGAGTCTGATGGTAAAGTGGGCATGAAGAGGCTTTTAGTGTCATCAATACAGCACTTCCAACAGGAGGGAGTGCATAATGCTCTTCCTGCTTGATTACACTGTACATCTGACATTTAGCTCAGGTTCCTTCAGAGACCAACCGGTATCAGCTCACTCCTGGAGAATAGAGAGGCAAGCCGCTGAATACTAATAATGCCCCGATGTTCCAATGTTAAATAATACATCGGAGATTCCCCTGGCATAATGTGGGATGATGAAAATGGGATTTTGTTTGAATAATACAGAATCATTTGAAAGTATAAATGACATTTGTCTGTGCTCAAACTGCCTTAAGTCTGGAGCCATATATGCATGTAAGTCGCCTTTGGGTAAAAGGCATTTAAATAACCTTTTGTTCTGCATATTTCAACGTACAGGCAGTTTGAAATGGAGCAATCAAATAAACTCAGGGAGGTGAAAACAGCTGCTTGCATTGGGGGAACATGTGGCATCACATTTCCGTGTCTATACATGCTCTCTGATTCCAAATCCTGAATCACTGATTTTCCCAACAGGCAGACATCCCCCTCTCCTGGCAGAAATCTCCATCTTCTTTAAACAGCTTTCTCCTTGTGTCTTTATTTTACACAATGATTGAGTATGCAGTCTACATTGTATTTGTCTTTAATATTATTTTACACAATGATTGAGTATGCAGTCTACATTGTATTTGTCTTTAATACGTTTTCAGCTGCAAACAGACAATGATTTGTTTTTTTTGCCAATGTCCCAGGAAATGTCCAACAATCAGCGGCTGTGATGGTACAGAGATCTCCTCTGTTCAGCACACTTTGCTGAACATGTGCTGCCACTTGCTCAGTGTACTCGGTGGTGAATGTCTGTAGAGCCCAAGCACCCGCTGCACATCTTTAAAGAGCAAAATCAAGAAAATAACAGAACAATTTCAGCCTGCTCACTTTCTCCACAACAAGAAAACAACCCGACAGATGCTTGTACTGTACTATTATCGCTCTAACGGTCTTGCACAGACATTTTTAGTGTGAACCACAACCTTTTCCTCTGGCTCGTCCGTACTGCACAAAACATAACCTTTAATGAACCACAAGGCCTTACCAAAGCTACATCCCAAATAAAAGACATTTAAAAGAAAATCAGGAAAAAACAAACTCTCAAATCAAATTTAAAGAATGAGAATAAGCACCAAAAGCATCTCAGGCTAAATTTAAGTCAAATCCATTTTACAAATAAAGAGTTTCCCAAATTACGCTGCTTAAGATTTTTTTTTTTTTTATTATTATACAAAAGGAGTGCACAAAACACATTTGACAGTTTGTCGTCATAATCATCTTCCTGTTTAATGTATTATATCTCTTACACAGTAGCTGAAATGCAAACGCCAGATTTCTGAAATTGACTTGCCTAAACTTACTTTCATCCAGTATTATGAATCTAAGAGGGCAACAAGATAAGAACTGTAGACGGTTGGCTGCACATTAAGCTTTTTTTTTTATAAAACATTTATATTTTGACATTTACAACATTTTACTTCACTTTAATGTGTATTCAGGAGGTCTGTGTGCGTGTGCTCTCGCTCTGAAGTGCTGCTTTTAGGAAACAGGTGTATAAAATGTAAGCACGTTCGTAGAAAAACAATTAGTAAATGTTCTATTGATCGACCTTTGTCAGCGTGAAGAAGTATGGTAATCTAATTTCCTCTCAGATGCAAGAAGGAATTTCATTTTCTCAATTTTCAAAGTTGACTTGAACATTGAATAGGAAATGTGATTCAGCACAGCTACCTATTTATCTATCGGTATGCAAAAAAAGTGCAACAAAATATACTGATATTACCTTTTTTTTTTTAAGCCTGAACAGGCAGCTTTGGCATGACATATCTCCAGTGTTATGATGACTGAGTGGACTTCCTACTCACATTTCTGTACATTAGCTGTTGTAAAGAGGCACCACCCTGTCTATTGTTGCCCTGCAGATGGGGCATTTCTTTGGCGCTGGCAGGACGTCGTAGCACTGGGCACAGGCACACACGTGGCCACAGTCGAGAAACACGCAGGACCGCTCCCGGCTCAGGCAGACAGTACAGCTGGTGGGCGTCACGCTGCTTTCTTCTACGTTGAGTTCACGCATGCGTTTCTTCTGCTGCTCCTTGAACTCCTCGAGCATGCTTCTCTCCTTCTTGCTCTCTCGGTGGTGCACGTATCGCTTCCACAGGATGAAGAGGAGCGTGGAACACGCGGCGATGCCGAAGACGACGGTCAAAATCCGCCACAGCCGGACACTGTTCCCCTGCTTCCTGAGAAGAGACTCGTAGTCCAGCCGAGTGAGAAAGTAGCGGAAGCCCTGTTTGGGAGGCTGGAGCTTGATCAGGTTGTTATCCAGGACCAGCTCGCCTACGCCTGTGACGCTGTCTTCCAGCCGCAGCATCTCCTCCGTTTCGTGGATGCCCTTGGGGCGCTCCCCGCTAATGAAGTGGCCTATAACGTTGGACAGGGACTGGACCGTGGGGTGGAAGTTCTCGTATGTGGTCTCCAGGTCCAACTCGGCAGCGTCTAGCGGACGTATAACCCGCACTGTGGCGGCGATATCGTCGTCGTGAGACCCAAGGGCAAAGGGAACGGTGTTGGTGCGCTGGTGGATGATTTTCTCTGTGTTGTTCCTGTTCACAAATATCACAGTTATTAATGTTCCGTTTAGGGCTGCAACTAATGATTATTTTCGATTTATCTGCAGTTTATTCTCTTGATTAATAGAGTAGTTGCTTGGTCTAAAGAACAATGGCACAGTTTCCCCAAGTCCAAGATAAGATCTTCAAATGTCTTGTTTAATCCGACCAACAGTCCAAAAGATATACAGTTTGTTATGACATAAAATGGAGAAAAACTGGAAATCCTCATATTGGAGGAGCAATGTGGCATTTCTGTTTATTTGAAAATCACTCAAAGGATTAAAAGATTACTAAAATAGTTGCAAATTAATATTCTGTCAATTGACTAATAGTTTCAGATCTAGTTTTGTTAGATTATGACACTTTAATTATCTATAATTGTTAATCGTTTTTTTAGACGTTAGTTTATTAAAAAAGAAGAAAATAAATATCAAATATCAGAAATACTACTTTTCCCCCCAGTGGCTGGAGGAGCATGTCTGTGTTAAGAGAGGGCACCACTCCAGCATTTCTAATGGACCAACGTGCCATTTTCAGGTGCGTTTACATGCTGTTTAATGTGCTGCAGCTGAGTAGTGAATTAGCTGTCTAGACTGCAGACTGACATTAGCAGTGCACTTCATCCACTGTGAATGTTGGTTGCTTGTTCAAGGTGCAGAACAAGACCGTGTCCATGTTCGTAAGCACGATAAGAAGGCGACGTTAGCAAGAAAGCTAATGGGTGCTGTTGTTCAGCGAGTCTGTGGCTCTTGTGTTGTGCAGCAGGCTGCTGTCTGGCTCAGTGTGACCGTCTGCTAGGGGTGGGGGAAAAAATCGATACAGCATAGTATCGCGATATTTTTCATGGCAATACCGTATCGATACACAGACGCCAAGTATCGATCTTTTATTATATATGTCTTGGTCAGTTTGTCTGCTTGACAATCCCATTTTGCAGCAATAAAATTGAAGTGAGATGAACAAGCAGAGAAATGTATCTTTTTACATAAAACAGATGTTGACAAAATTGTCCTTTGGGGACATCATTTGAAATTGGGAAAAATCTGAAATTGGAAAAAAGGTAATACATTGCAATATATCGCAGAATATTGCAATATGTTTAAAATCGCAATAATATCGTATCGTGACATAAGTATCGGGATGATATCGTATCGTGAGGCCTCTGGTGATTCCCACCCCTACCGTCTGCTCTGCCTATTATAGAACACCGATGTTACTGCTTTATGCAAGATTTGATTGGCTGCATGAAAACAAGGTCAACCATGTCCGTAGACCGAGAACTAACAATATTCAGACGTACCAATGCAAACAATAAAAGGAAACCATCATGAAACCATAAAATATAAAAGTTCTCCCTTTTGGTTTCTGATTTTTTTTTTTTTCTTTTTTACTTTAGAGGAGAACACAGGCCGTGATTTGCAGAGCAGGTATATATGCTGCATAGACAATGGTACAATGCTATTTATTTTCAGTTGGACTTAAATACAATAGCAGAGAACTGACATTCTGACTGTCTGAGAATACAGTAAACAAGATTTAAACCCTCTCAGTGACTCACCAGAGATGAGTGGTGCGATTCCACACCATCTTTTCCTCTTTCAAGGTCAGTCTTTCAATCACACCTTTGCAGTTATCAACAAACTGGCTGCTCAGAGTTTCCTTCACAGATCTCACTACACCTGCAGTGGGTATAAACAGGACACAGTGTAAAACTACTGTTGTAATTATGCATAGTACATTTTAGTCTACATTAACAAGTTAATTAGTATATGTTAGTTAATTTTACAAGGTAAAAATGCACTGCACAACACTGAAGCTTAATTTGGTTCAATGTGGTGGCCCAACACACCTTCTATGACAGCATATGGGACACATCGTCCAGGAGTTTCAGACAGGAGGTTTTTTAAATCCTGATCAATGGAGACTTTCTTGGCTTCCTGCGGAAACAAACACTTATGATTACCAAATGGAATATAACAGGCAATAAATGAAAAGGGATAGTTTGGATTTTGGGTTGTAGTGTCGTTTCAATTAATTAGTTTGGGTTATTGTGTGACTTTGGTGGTTTAAAAAGGGTTTGGAACCTGCAAAACTAACTAACAAACTGACCAACTGAGGCAGCGGTAAACCAGCAACTCCCGTGTTCTGCAAGGTAAAATGACCGTTTATGTCAATGGAGTCTGGTGGCTTTGACGAGAGCGTAGACAAAGGCTTCAGTTGCCATGTAAACTTAAACAGGGCAATTTGACGGCAAGGTAAAGCTGTGAAAATATTCTAAATATAGTGTATTCCCAAACTGCTCCCATCCACAGCAGTACATTGCTTATCTTCTGTGCCTGTCCTCCCACCAGCTTCTCCTAACTGTGGCCATGCCAACCACCATCTACTGTAGGTCTGTTTTTCTTATAATATATTCTTTTAATACACTGCATACATCTATATTATTCTTACTACTATTATAATGTTACTGCTGCTACATTGCACATATCTGTACATGTTGGTCATACATTGTTCATATTACATAGCCATATTTATTCTGCTCTTATAAGGTAACTGCTAATACACTGCACATATTTATATCACTCTAACCCACCTTTATGTAAACCAACTGTATACTAGTGTCTATACTGCACTATATTTATTGTCCTGTCTATGCACCACCTGTCTATACTTTTGTATATCACATTGCACTTTTTTGCTCTTTTGCACTTCTGGTTAGACGCAAACTGCATTTCGTTGCCTTTGTACTTGTACTCTGCACAATGACAATAAAGTTGAATCTAATCTAAAACACTGACTGACAGACTATGGATAGGTACCTAAAAAGTACCTAAAAAAACTTCGAAAAATCCAAGCCATCCCTTTAACACGCTGCTGACATTCACACGACATAGACAGAGTGTGATATGTGGCTGACCTTTAATCTGGCAACCGTTGTAGCTCGGCTCTTGTAAATGGAATAGAAGACTGCAGTCAGGGCTGAGCTGGTGGCTAAAACCACGATCTGTGCAGTTGAGGGTTTCCCACTGGAGTCCATCCTCCTGTGATTTGCAGCATTCACTGCTGTTGTAAGAAAGATGATGAGCAGAGAGATTAAGAAGTTGCCTGTCACTCAAATATACATTTCTTGGTGTACACAAAACCAGTGGTATGACATATGTACAATTTGGAGCCACGTGTACTTGAGTATTCATTTCCTGCTGCTTTCCTCTTTTATTCTAGAGTTGCTTCTAATAATTATATTCATTCATACTATCAAATTCCCACAGTCCAATGGGACATATTAAAATGTTTTATTTGTTCAACATGAAGTTCAAAACGCAAAGACAATCAGTTCACAATGATATGAAACAGAGAAATGAAGCAAATCCTCACATATTTGAAGATGAAACCAGAAAATGTTTTGGATTTTTCAATGGTGACTAAAACGACTCAATTATCAAAATAGTTGCATTTCAGAAAGAAACATATCCGCTACATTCATTTGACAGTCACTTTGTACATGAAGATCTCACATATGATCATCTTATTAAATATGATGCATTGTTGAAGATACGCATATAAAATTACCCAACTCTCAATAATCCTATAATATATTTGATATGGTGCTCACAAAGTGGCATTTCTGCATGACTACTTTCACTTTTGATGCTTTACAAGTAGTTTGCTAACATTTTACTTTACTTAAATATTTGAATCATTCAAGATTCAAGGGATTTTATTTGTCACATATACATACAAGTAGTAGTGAATTGTTGCGTCAAACTCCCAGGCAGTGCACATTTCAATTAACGTTACAAGATATTATTAAAGTTAAACAAACGAAATACCAGATAAAAATATACCAAAGTGAGCAAGATATTATCCCTGACTATTGCGCATATAATGTATACTGTGAACTTTTGTACATCCCCCGGGATATATTTTTGCACAGCCTGCACAAACCCATACTGCCTTCTTTTATATTCTCTTATAGTGTCTGTTACAGATTTCTTATTCTATTTGTATTTTCTTGACTGTTGCAGTACTTTGCTCCATGTTTATTCCCTTTTTAATTGTTTATTGTATGCACCCAACACACCCAAGGCAAATTCCATGTAAGTAAAAACTTCCTTGGCAAGAATATAAATCTCATTCTAATAAACTGACTGTAAATGAGCCCAAGTGGAACTGAGCTTGCTCATTTAACTATAGGTAAAAGACTAAATTGATAACAGTCCAAAGCGACTACGGTTTAACTATGCATCATTTTAGCTAGCTTATTTAGATAATATCAGCCATGACTTCCTTCAATTGTACATTCAATTGATCACTGGAGTCTAGTAAGTGACACGATTTGAGCTGCACAGTCACCACTCGCCTAGCTAAAGTTAACACAAGATATCGCAATGCTAAGAATAAACAAATCACGAGCTTGGTGATGATATTACATTTTGGCGGAAGCCTCTAAAAGCCTTAAATCGTAGCGTTTAGCGACGTTAGTTTAAGTACAAACTAGCGTAACAGTTAAATGCCTAGCAGCGCCACACACTTCCTTGATTGAGCTTACTAGCTAGTAAGCTAACTAGCTAAACTAGCAGTTTGCTAGGCTAGCTATCGACGCTCCAGTTAAATTAACACGACTTAACCGCCCGTTTAAGAGATATTGTAGCAAAGCATTTTTTTTTTTATGATTTGTGATAGCTTGTATGAACCGCGGCTGTCAAACGGGTTTGTCTAACCTGTATTCACTTCACACTCGTCCCACTGTCAACAGAGGTTTAACAACAGCTGCGAATCTCCACAATTCAAAATAAAAGCTCTTGAAATGTAATATTCCTCCCTGCCAGCAGATGTCAGTATAGAATCACGTATGGTAAAGAAAGACACAGGTGTAGAAAATAAAAATCTGGGGCACTTTAATAAATCTGTCATCATTATTGTAATTAGTAGGCTAACACCTGTTTATTTATTTATATATTTTTTTATTTTAGTTTTTTTTTACCAGTGGTGGAAGCAGTAGGCCTACTCACTTAACACAGTAACACTTAGGCTACTTCAGTAAAAGTAGAAATAGACCTCCATTGTGTTGTAGTGGATGCAAAAATCTCTTGAATACCTCAAAACATGGGCAAATAAAACCAAATATATATGTAAGAATGGATACCACATTTTCTTTTTTTCTATTTTGGAAGAAGTACTCTGTACATGTAGCTAGCTTTAAAAGTAGCAGTACCACAGTGTAGGAAAACTCTGTTACAAGTAAAAGTCCTGCATGCAAATTTTTCAGCAGAATGGCCCATTTCAGAATTATGTAAATGATTTTATTGGATTAAAGTTAGTGATGCATTAATGTTTAGCCTACATTAATTTAATGTTGCAGCTGGTGAAGGTGGATAATTCTATTCATTTCAAAATCACTTGACACACTCAAGTATAAGTACCTGAAAACTATACCACCAAAAAAATACTCCATTATAAGTAAAAGTGCTAAAAATATGACTTCAGTACAAGTACTATTAGCAAAATGTACTTAAAGTTGACTTATTATGCAGAATGCTGGTTATATTATGATAGAATATTTCATTTCATTTCAATATAAAGCACATTTCACAAAACTTCGATTTATGGTTAACCGTACAATAAAAAGCAACAACTGGCACCCTCAAGATATAGAGTAAGTCTGCCTTTGACACTGGAGTGAAATTGTAGCACTAGATTGTGCAAAATGTCTGGCTTAAACTGCACAGTTGTTGTACTAAGCACACATCTTCTTGCAGGTTGTTCAACAGCTGGGAATGATGGTCCATAATTGGTCTGCAGACTTTAAAATCTCCACAGGCTTTCCAAATAAAAAAACAACCTTTGGGTCTGGTTGAGGATGTAACCATGTCACATTTCTTTTGTGATGCATGCTGGTGTTTCCCCTCTGAATATTACTCTTTTGATGCATTGACAAAATATCTTAGAGAAGAAAGTAATGCATCTTTAGAGAATCATTGTGCCATATCTTTGTGAAGTTTAATTGTTAGTGTTACTCCAAGGTCACAGTTTGATTGCTGTTGGTGCACATACTTTATTATTTTCTGTTTTAAAGGTATATGTATATTAACTGCAAAAACACACTAAAATGAGTGTGTAGCATGGATTGGGACACTGTTACTTGTGTAGCAGGACAAACACAGGTGTAACAACTAACATTAATGATTGGTCTGTTCATCATCAGTGTTATATTAGTTTCACCTGTGGAAGCCAGGGCTACAGCCTGTCTGTGCCCAAAGTAATAGAATTGGATAGTCCAAATGTTCTTCATTATAATTAACAGACAACTGCCATTTATATAGTAACTAGTCAAATTTTCATCATTTCAATAATTCAATTTTATTATTACATCTAAGCAATGAATTATGTCTCAGGAGATTCAAAACAGCTTGACTCTCTGTTACTTGGTTGGTGTTGAGAGTAGGGCTGGGCAATATATCGATTTCATGTCGACATCGATATATGAGGCTAGATATCAACTTAGATTTTGGATATTGTTATATCGTGAAATGACACAAGTGTTGTCTTTTCCTGGTTTTAAAGGCTGCATTACAGTAAAGTGATGTCATCTTATGAACTTTAAGACTTACTAGCTGTTTTATTATTTGCCTTTACCCCCTTAGTCATTGTATCCACATTACTGATGATTATTTATCAAAACTCTCATTGTGTTTTAATATTTTGTCAAGGCACCAATACAGTATCGCAGCAATATCGACATTGATGTATTTGGTCAAAAATATCATGATATTAGATTTTGTCTATATCGTCCAGCTCTAAGTTGAGAGTGTTTTCCATCTCACATTTTAGTTATCTCTTGCATCGTTTACACATTCTCCTCGTGTCACTGCAGATGACATAAAGTCAGTGCTAGTGAAATCATTACAGATTCTTACCCATAAAATAAAATTATGAAGGAGCACTGGCACCCACATGCCCCCTGGAGGGTATGAAAACTTTCTTGCCCTGAGTTGACCCTCCTCAGCTAGTGCTTCATCCCTGCAGGCTGCATACAGATTAGTATACATTATGCTTTCTTCACTCGTATCAACGGCAGACTCCAACCTTAACCATGACTTTGGGTCTACTTAAAATTCCTCTAGCAGTGTACGCACATTGCACACAATTACACTTGGATAAAAAAAGGAGGGAAAAAAAATCCCAGGAATAGATTGGTTGTTGTCAGACAACATAAGGCAGAGTGTAAGTCAGGAGATTTATAACAATGAGAGCAGAAAGCCTTCTGTTTTGATGGATTGCGACCCATATCTGACAAGAACCATATTTCAACTGGAATAACCATAGCTAAATTTGCCTTTAATATATTGCTTCCTTGCACATTGTCATTGCATTATGTGTGGTGTATTTCTGCAGAGATGTTAAGATCTCAACAGACCTTTTTAACTTGAAAATTCATGCACCTCTAAGATTGACTAAACCTGTCCATAATGTCAGGTAAAGAAAACATTTCCAAAGAACATAAATCATAACTTTGGAATGTTGAGATTTTTGGAGTTTGAGTTAAGTGCAATAATGATAATTAAAAACTATGCAATTTATTGTTTTATAGGTAATTTTTCAAATACTTAATACATTCACTAGGGGCATTCAGATGATGGATTGTATTTGCTGCCTGACACACACACACACACGCACGCACGCACGCACGCACGCACGCACGCACGCACGCACGCACGCACATTGTATGTCCCAAGCCACTTCTGATTCTTTATTTGCTCCAGGTTCTCCAGCTGTCAAAAAAGCTCCGTTGCAATCCATTAAAACACAGGTAGTGCACAGTGCACTGCAGTGTTCTGAGCCAATTACCCGAAAGTGAACTGTGGAGCAAATAACCAGCAGCCAGTTTCAGTCAGTGAGCGAGCAGAGCTGCTCTGGGTTAAAAAATAATGTCTCTGTATTAGTGTTTTTTGCCGGTGGACCACACATCTGAACAAGCGTAGACTGACACTCATTTCATAACCAACCTTCAGTCTGACACAACCTTCGCTGTGCTTTTCCACCCATTAGTCAAACGTCAAATCATCAAACAATTTGACGTAAAATTTCTTTTGTATCAGGATAACTCAAATGCATTCATTACAATTTTTACACCATAATCAGTGTATAACTTCTGAAGTATAGGCCCTAGTTTGGAGAAACAAACCGGAGTACCAACACGGGTCAGACTTTCAGCAGTTTAAGGAGGAGAAAAAAAAAAGAGTGATTATGAGAGCAGTGACACAATGCCGTTCACTGCAGAGAGACAAGATGAGCCAGAGTATAGGTTACAGATGAAGAACTTTTGCAGAAGCAGACTGAACAGACCGAAAGAGAGAGAGGGGGATCTTCTGTGGAAAGAAAAGGTCTGTCTTACGGCAAGGCACAGTAAAGCAGTAAAAATATTCTAAATATGTGTTTATAATGTGTTTTTTCTTAAAGCTAAAAAAACTTGACAGACTCTTTAGAAGAGGTAATTGTCTTGTAATTTTTATGTTCTATTGGTCTTCAAAGCTGAACGCTGCTGTTGTCCTTTGTCAGGGGTGACATCAAACGCATCACTTGAGCTGCTGCCCGCAAAAGTCGCCGGACTACACCATTTTGTAAACATAGCCATACTGAGAAATACAGAGAGTTTTGTAGAGCTGATAGGCATAATTAGCTTTGTATCAACTCATTTGGCAATGGCTTGAATGTAACAGATGTTCCTTAATACAAAATTGTCGCGCACTATAGCTTTATGTGGCTAATATACAATTTTGCTGCTCCCCCCGTTTACAGCAGTACATTGCTTTGCTTCTGTGTTGATAGTCCGGTCTTTTTCTCCAAACTGGGGGCGTGTCGACCACAATCTACTGTAGGTAATACACTGACTATGGATAAGTACCTCATATAACCCCACTTCAAAAGATCCAAACTATGCCTTTAATATAATAAGTTAGCTTTCCCACTGAAATGTTTTATGCAAACAAAACATTAATTGTAACTTTAACTTCAATGGCCTCATCTCTGAACTACCCTTTACAAACTTTGGATAATAACAGGAGTAGTTGCCACAGAAAACCCCTCTGGCTGAATTAGTCTGACATAATCATCCTGACATGTGAATGATTAGCCTGCGAGAATTTTGTGTTTTGCTTCCGACGGGAAAAAGGTACAACCTTGTTTTCAACCCCAGCAAAAGAACAGAAATGCCCTCTGGGCTTCTATTCAATATTAGTCACCTTGTGTTGTGAACAGAGTCTACCTTGCAGATCCAGTGCCCCCTCTGCCCACATATAAAAAAAAAACTCCCACTTCCTTACTTTCTCCGAGTGTGTGTCACATAATGATTTCCATTTAAACGGCCTGACACACATTCACGTGGATTTCAGACAAACAGGAATAGCGACAGCAGATGGAGGCAACAGCTTTATGGGAGGAGTACAAGAGGCGAGAAGAACATCATGTGTTTCCTCTTGGTGATACTAGTGTTGAAAGGATGACAGTTGGAATTTGCTTTGACTGGTTCAGATTATCCTGGCACCTTGCCTACCTGTGAAACATGCTGACACACTCCCCTCTATCCAATTATTCACTAAGAACCAAAACACAACAGTCATTTCATTTCAACTTACATTTCATGTAATAATTTGTTGGATTTGTATATGTTGAAATTACAAAACTTAGTGCAGTTTAGAAGAAATTAGATTATTTTTATTGTTATTTTGCAGCCAAAGAACTCACTTTTGATCTTTTGAATGTCAGATTTTTAAGTAGGGTAGCTTATTCTGTCAGGTGTGAAATATCTATTATACTGGTCTACCTCCTCTATAAATATAGTTTAGAGTAAGGTAGGTCATTGTGTCAGGTAGGAAGTAACTATCAAAATGGCCTAGCTCCTCTATAAATGTAGTTTGAAGTATGGCAGCTCATTCTGTCAGGTAGGAAATATCTATCAGAATGGCCTTCCTCCTTTATGAGTGTAGTTAAATGTAGGGTAGCTCATTCTGTCAGGTGGTAACTATCAGAATAGTCTACCCCCTATATAAATGTAGTTTAACACTTGCACACTGCTGAACACAGCACACTTAACTTGTATGTCATTCTGACTTGCCAAACACCATTGCTAAGCATATAAATAGGATACAGCATCAATCGCAAGTCTACTTTTAACTTCATTCATGTGACTTCAATGGACTCAAAAATTCAATATCAAGGATACAATCACAGGTTTTGGGGCATTTGGACAAAAACTTCAAAAGCTTCTCCTATGTAAAACCCATTTGGAATAATGAAACGATTATTTTTTGTTCTCTCACTGTATAGCACAACTTTAAGCTCTACCCTAGCCCACAATCTGCTCATTCTACTAAAAAGCACATCAGTTGGAAAAGTCTCAGTTCCTCGAGATATGAAATTAGCTGGCATTCTGTGCTTGGCGGACAGACTCTGAGGATTACTCAACAATGAATAATGTATAATGAAGCTATTTGGCACAGACTTTATTGTGGCGCGCCTCATATACACACGTTTACCTGCACCACATGATGAAACACTGATGATGCTACTGATACTGAATATGGAAAATATGGATGATTTAAAATTCCATATTTCTATCAAAGTGTAGATTTTACAGATCATTGAATTTGATATGAGAGTGGCATCAATCTTCTCCTCTAACTCTAGGCAAAAAAAAGCTAATTAGCATATTTCCCACAACGTCAAAGTAACCCTTTAAAATGCTTTAACTGGATTCAAAAGGTAACAAAACAGAAAATGTAACAGAACGTTGTATAAATGTAGTGGATTAGAAAGTATAGATAATTGCTGCAAATGCAAACAGGCTTAATATTACGGGGGCACCCTCGGCCCCCCCCTAGAACTGCCACTGCTGGCTTTATTTTTTATTCTATCCCTTTAAGTGCTTCCAATCCAGATCCTGGTCAAAAACTGAAGTTATGTATAATTCAAATCAACAGGCACTAATTGGATGTTATTTCTAATTTCGCTTGGCTAATTGGCTCATATTTGTCTTCTTTGACGTTACATGCAAACTAATAAATCCCTTCCTAATAAATCCCTTCCTAATAAATCACTTCCTTTGGTGTTACAGTACAGGAGTAAATGACGGGGAGTTGACCTGCAGCAGGTCTCCTGTGAATGTACCCTTCTCCTGATTAAAGGCTGGAATGAGCCTCCTGTGTCTAACGTCCTGCACTCTCCCTGTTCAACCATGATTCACTTGAACTACATTATGTATTCAGACAAGCTAATGGGAATCTATAGTGTGGGAATGAGATGATATTGATTACCATCCCTTGAGGCTTATACTTCCTCTTTTTGTAAACAAAAGAATTACCTCAGCTTTTATCATTTTTGTGAGACTTGTATCTGTTTTTGTTTGTTGATTGGGTGTAGGCATGTTTTTTTTTTATGGCAGCCGTCTTATATATATAAGAAGAAGCCCTTTCTTTCTGTCATCATTCCCTCTCTCTCTCGTTCTTCACTTGGTGCTGCCCTGCCTTACTGACGCCCTCACGTACAGCCATGAATCAGCCATCTAAGAGCCGGGCTCCTCTCTGCCAGGCCCCTCTAATTGATTACACCACGCTGGGTAAGTGTAGTGTGATGAAGAGAGAGCCCAATTCAATTAGGCTGCCTTGTAGACAGAAATATGTAGCATACGCCGCCTTGGATAAAAGGATGTCTTCAGGAGCAGTGAAAAAGAACTGAGGGTAAAGGGAGGAGGATTTGGGAAGTGAGGGAGTGGTGACACTGATAAAAGTAATTGGATTGCTATGATAACATTCTGCACCCTGGGTTGCTTGTGTGAGTTGATAATGGATGTGTATGTTCCACTGAAGGAGAGCGAGAGAGGGTGTTCGAGTTACAGGAAATGAGGACGTCTCAGGAGGCAGGGCTGAGCTGGAGATCAGTTTGTAACCATTTTCAAATGTGCAGCTCAACTGTAAAAACAAAATTGGTTTTAGACTGAAATATCTCAACAACTGTTGGATGGATTGCCGTGAAAGTTTGTACAAACATTCACAGTCCCCAGAGGATGAAGCGTCCTGACTCTGGTGATCCCCTGTTTTTTTCCTCGAGCATCACCATTAAGGTTGACATTTTTGTTTTTTATTGAAATTCCACAGAACTATTGGATGCATTGTAATTAAATTTAGTCCAGATATTGTATTCATGGTGCTCAGAGGAAAAGTCCCTACGTCTTTGGTGATCTCCTGACTTTTCCTCCAATGCCACCAGCAAGTCCTAGTGTTCACATAATCAGTAACATATCTAAAAAATATAATAAATGGATTGGCACAACATTTTGTACAGACATTCATGGTGTATTGGGATGACTTTGGTGATCCCATTTGGGGTTTTGAGTGACATTTCTCAACAACTATTAAAAGGATTTCGATAATAAACCATAGCACATTTTTCTCCCATCCCGGAATGCTGTGTGGACTAGCCAGACCCTCCTCCGCAGCGCTGTGTAGGAAGGTCTGGCAATGCCAGACTATTGCGAACTGAACCCACTTTGTGTCGTGATCCTGCATCAACCTTTTGGGGGTTCTAAGCAGGTTTGTTATACTAACAGCCCTTTATACATAGTAACGGTCTGTTATACTTAGCAACAGTCTGTCATACAGAAAAAAACAGACAGGGCAATGCCTTGATTGACCAATCAGAATCAAATATTCAACAATGCCGTGTAATAATTTGCAATAATGACCAACCCTTTTTTAACATTAGCATCTTCGCAACTGTCAATATGCGCATTTTAGCATGCTGAACTTAGCAATTAGCTGAAAGCACTGCTGTGCTTACTGTAAGTTAAGCCTCCCCCCCACACCTTTTGTTAACAGATGAGTTAATAGGGAAGCACTGATGCATTTGCTGTATTTTACAATGCAAAAAAACTGCTACCAACAAGGTTAAATATATTCTATTATGATGATGATATTGTGATAAGTGCATATGTAAAAAAAAAAATGGTTCGCGCTTTAAAAAAAACACAGAAATGTACTAATATGCGCCACACTCTCTGAGAGAACAAATATACTCATGTTCCTCAGTCGTAAGCAGCATTTGATCTTGATCCCAACATTGCGTGTCTTGGTTTATTGTACAGTTTGAGTTTTATCAGTGTTTGTGCATTTTGCATTTGGTTTTATTGGTAGATCTGTTTTAACAGTTATTATTTGCATGGTTTTGTGCAACCCCCCCCCCATCCACAGCTCAGGATTGGCCACAGCATAGGGCCATACCATGTGACACATCACATCACAGAGATGATTTATGGGACCAAAGGCCTCTCAATCTCATTATACTTTGGAGGCTCAAGAATTCTGATACCGTCCTGGATCAGATCATGGTCCCACTATTTATTTAATGAACATCCATCTTAGACTGAGAATAAAAGTCTCTGAATCATTTCCACAGGGTGGTCCTTTCTTTATGGTGACTGCACAAACCATTAAATCTGTTTTTTACCATTTCCAAACTGTCTTAAGTTTGGCCACACACTCTCTGTCTGTGCGTGTGGTTTACAAAGAAGATCCTGGGCCACTGAGAATAACCAGGCTTATTAAAGAGAAGTGAAAAGATAGGAACAGAAACAGAATTCTAAATAGTGCTCTTTCACGTCTTCATATGAGATAGGGCCTCTAAAGCCAATCAATCTGTCTTTCTATTCATGATTTTCATTATTTCACAGCACACCCATCAGAGGTAAAAAAAAAGAAAAGAGAGAGACATTTTTCAGTGTTGCCACAGTAACCTCTCAGCAGAGAACTTCATCCACCATCTACACTTGACAATTCAGTCTGTGCTGCCCTGCGCAGCTCAGTGGCAGGCACAGATGATACTTCTTTTGATTCATTGCACGATAATCCTCCACAAAAGGGAGCAGTCACTTTTCTTTGCCCTCCTTACACAGTTTTAGCCATTGATACAGATGTTTGGACACACTGCATTATTGTAGGACAGATGTTACGCATCCATGTACTCATTCAGACCTCCTAGAAATTACATATTTCTACTAATTTGAACAGCAAATATGATTTAAGGGAAAACATAACTGCATCCAGATTTTTTATCAGCATAATAAGGAAACATTTTTAATGAATGTATCTGTAGAGTCACAAAATGTTGATACTGATTGTATATGCAAAACATCCACTCACAATGTATTTTATTTATTTTTCTACAGTATCAGCTCGTTATCCAGGTTGACTTTTTATGGTTATGTTTAGGCAGTTACAGCACTTGGTTGCATTTTGAGAAAGATGGTGGTCTTAGTTAAATATTAGACAAGACTTAGAGTCTACAGCCTTGCTAGCAGCTCAGTGAGGTGACATCAGCATGCTAACATGCTGTAACGTACTGTGTAGGAACCATGAATATCTATACAAAATGGGCCAATTTACCTGGTAGATGTTGAGATATTTCACAGAATAAGTGAAAGCTTTGACTTGCTGGTGGCACTATAGTCTAACATTGCAACATGTCAAGCATTCCAGGATGGGAGAAAAACGTTCTGTGGTTTATTGGCATTTCTTTAAACCAATCACAATCGTTTTGGTTAGCGGTAAGCAATAACAATAATAAATAACGGTGCCTCTGCGAAATAGCCTCGGGAAGGAACTTGTTTTGGTGGAATATGTCTACGTTCAAAGGTTGTTTTAGTCGTGCAACAGAAAATTCAGATTGGACAGATAGTCTAGCTAGCTGTCTGGATTTACCCTGCAGAGATCTGAGGAGCAGTTAACCATAGTCCTCAGAAATCCACTGGAGTTTAAAATGCCAACATAAAGAAAGCGAAAGGTGACGGACATCTGGCCGAAATGAGGGACATTTGGCGTAATTTCTGGCAGCACCTGAACGATCCCGAAAATGAAACGTCGTCGATATAGACTAGTGGCACTATAGGAAAAGTTGGGGATTCAAAGCCAGTAGGCTTCAGCCCCTGGGGACAATGAATGACAATGTACAAAGTTTCATGGCCATCCATTCAATAATTGAGATATTTCAGTCTGAACTGAAATGGTAGACCGAGAGACAGAGAGACCGACTGTCAGACAAACATTGCCCTAGAGCGATGCTGCCAGCCTGGCCAAAAGGTCAAGTTGACAGGATGTCCATATATTATCAACATTTAACTGAAATCATGTAATTGGCAAAACAAATTAGTATAACACCTTTTTTAGGAGACATAGTTGAGAGTTTATACATTATTTAGCTTAATTGCCTCATTTCAAGAGCTGAAATGCAATTGGTAACAAATTGCGCTGTGTAGAATATAAATCACATTTTCAGTTACAAATAAACTGGGACTCCTTATTTCAAATGCATATTTTATGTTTCTTCCTCGGAATTGTTAGATAAGTGCTAACAAACTATTTTTAATCCCAGAAACTTGCTCTGCACTTTTGAGTTTCTCTTGAATTAATTAGCAACACCACTCTAATGGAAGTTTTAAGTCCAATCCATATACATATATTCATAGAGTTTGTGTTAAAGATGGAAATTCTGCGCGTTGCGTTTCTCAAGTAGTCATACTTCAAAATTGCCGATGTCACCAGACGTTTTACAGCATGTAGAGGACAGTACAGACTTTAATTTGGTTGTTACACAATGTTAGTCCGTGTTTTAGTCCTCATGCTCACAAGATCATTCCATTGACATACTCATTCAAACATCACACTAAGCATATAGGTAATGACATTCTATGGACTCGAATGACTTTTACAGCAAAATTAACAAGTCACATAAGTCCCCTGAGAGAGAGTGAGTAGGCGATGTGCCGTCTTCCTCAGGTTTACAATAAACATAAATGTAGTGATACCTCAGTTCAAAGCTGGACGGATAAACAATGCTTTGGAAGGGAGCCATTTGGAAGCATAACAACGAAGCAGGGAGGGGGATGAGGGTGCCTGAGCGCCAGGCTGAGGCTCCTGCGCTGATCAGCGCTGCATGATGCAGACAACAGAGGAGGAGGAGGAGAGGAAGGAGGAGCGAGCGAGCGAGCGAGTGGGGGAACAGACTGGCTGAAGCTCGCAGCTCTCAGTCTCTCTTCAGTGCTTTGTGAAGCAGCTTCTTTTTGCTTTCCCTCTCGCACGCACCTGCCCCTCCTACTCTTTTGCCTGAGCTGACAAGAGCAAACGCGGCGGCAAAAAAAGGGGCTCACTCGCTCCAACTCTCCCCGTGCCATGCTGCCCTGGAGAAGGAATAAGTTTGTTCTGGTGGAAGATGAGGCCAAGAGTAAACCCAAGAGCCTGGGGACGGGGCTGACCTACCACTCCATCCTCTCCTCTCTTCTGCGCTCCTGTCCGGACTTGCTGCCTGACTGCCCCTTCGACTGGGTGGGCAACATCTTCCATACCAAACGGCAAAAGGTGGAGCTGAACAAAGAGGAGCCTGTTTACAACGTGCGCTACCTGGGGAGTGTGGTCACCATCACAGCAAAGGGAGACGGCTGCACCCAGGAGGCAGTGGCCAAGATCTGGGTGAGGAGCAACTACGGGGAGCAGAGTGTCAAGATGAGGTTATCAGTGGGGCCGCAGGGCATCAGGATGAGTGCTGACAAATCTGGGAAAAAGAAACCCATCCATCTTTACTCACTGAACAGAATCACCTACTGCGGCGCTGACCCGTGCCGGCCCAAGATCCTGGCTTGGATCTACAGGCACCAGGTCAAGAACATGGCCGTGGTGCTCCGGTGCCACGCCGTCCTGGTTAGCAAGTCGGAGAAGGCCCAGGCCATAGGCCACAGCCTCTACCAGAATGCCACCTCCGCCTTCAGCGAGTTCAAGCGGCTGAAGCGTCAGAGCGATTTCCGGCACTGCCAGCAGCAGCTGCTGGGGGAGGAAGCGGTGCCCCTGATGCCTCTGAGGAGGCTGCTGAACGGGCAGTGCCACTACAGACCGCCGGCCAACAACCCCGGCAGCGCCACCCGCCTCTGCTCCATCACAGAGGAAGAAGAAGAGGAGGAAGAGGAGGACATGGAAGATGAGAGGCAAGAGATGGAGGAACCAGATGAGCAGCAGGAGAAGCAGGTTTTTACAACAAAAACAGACCCGACTCAGTTATTATCAGAGCTGGACATTGGGGATATTGCCAGACTGGAGCAGTGCCAAATCAACTTTGTCAGTGACAGCAACAACAACACGTTTACATTTATAACCTCTCTGGTGTGACAATAATGCAATTTAAAGAATTCTGCAACACTACAGTGACACATTCGTCTCTTGGCCCTTCTCTGGTACCCCACTCAGGCTCCTTCCTTCCCCGTTCCATGAAATGTGAAGGGTTTACTAGAAACTTCTCCTACTCCCGGGTGGTGGAGAAAAGGCAGAGGATCGTTCTGTGGGAGCAATTTCTATGCTGGCCAGATGGCTCAGATGCTGGTTTTGACGATAGCAGTTTGGGAAACTGCGTGTTTACAAAGAGGGCTGGGGATGCACAGACTAACTATAGCACAATGACGAATGAGGACAATGGTTTCAGAAAAAAAAGGAGAGATCACTGGGTCACATATTGATCACAGCACCAAGCAGGATGTGTTTATTAGTCCTCTATCTTCTTATATTTGTGAGTATAATTTATGCCGTGTTTGCCAGCGGGAACATATTTCGGATCGATTTGTAATATATTTTTCAGGGAGGTTCTTTGTAAATTTGTGTGATTTTTCTAATATGACAATCCTCACTGAAATTGTTCACAGACTGACCTTTTCCCAATGCTTACAATCGCGAGAAGTTATCAAGGTTTTACTAATGACCACGGCCGACTAATGAATAAGGCTGTCATTTAGGAAGCAAGCCATTGAGTCGACATGTTTATTGCTGTCATCTGTTACGGTTCTTATCATTTATGCATGACATGTCAGCAGTAACCTTTTCGTGCGGAGCTTCTGTCTTTTTTCATGTGACATCTTTGATCCTCGGGGCTTTCAAAATGAGCACTGTGATAAATGTGTTGCTGGGGATAAAATATACAACTGTTCACGTAGCAATGTCTAACTATGACCTGAAGCTAAGCTTTTTTTTCACATACCTATTGCTTTGTCACCTGGTTTGCCAACACAACAGCAAAAATTTATTTAAATTTGCCTTCGCTTTTTAGCCAAGTTTTGCTAATACAGTTTTTCCACATGAGCCCTTACAAATGCAGATGGACCCTTACAATTTAACACAAACTGTTTTGAATATGACTTTGGCTAATTTCCTGTTGATAATTTATGTCCTACTGTCAAAGATGCATTGTGATTATTATGAGATGAAGCTATCTATTTTCCAAATATGATGAATAAAAATTACCCTTACTTGGGTTTACTTCTTGAATCACGGAGGGAGGGTATTTCTAGATGTTTTCAGAGATTATTTAAATGAATCCAACAATTTTTGCATTCCACTACCGTGCATTTGCATATTTCTGATGTGAAAATATGCCTGACCTACACTTCAAAAAGGGAAAAAAACATATTTACACCAGCATAATCTGCTTCCTGAGCTATACAACTGTATGAAAAAGATGTTTTTTTGTCACAAGAAAAGACATAACTTTATACTGCCAGTCAGTCCAATTAGATGTTAATGTGGTTTGATACATTTCTGCAGGCCTTGTACTGGCTTCTCAGCCTTTTTTTACTCTGAGGGGAGCAATTAATCAGCAGATTGAATTGTCCAGGAAATGAACATAAAGCACCTGCCTCGGCAGGACAGCTGTCAGGCTCTGACAGAAGCGAGTGATCCAAAACGGGGACCGGGAAGTTGACTCACCCCATCAACCACTTTACTGCAAACATCAGCCATTTCAGTGACGTCTTTAAAATCTTTTACTGGAATCGCACAAACACCAGCAAGTGACGACAATGAACCAGTGCCTGGTGTTTCACAATCATCAGCATCTCTGTCTTTGAACAACTCTGAATTAATATATTCCATATTATATCACCACCAATATAATCTTGCAGGGCAATAAATATATTGATGATCTGTGGAATTATTGAAGCCCAAACTGTTCATAAATTCTGTTTAATTGTTTTACGTAACAACATCAAAAGCTGTTTGATTTGACAGTGGAGAGTCCTCATTAAGAATTCTGCTTGTGAAGAGGAATAGGTGCAGCTCTGTTTATGTATCAGAAAACAGAATCATTTTGAGTTGGTTTATATTATTAAAATGGGTTTTTCTGAAGGAATACTTTCAGCTGGAACCTTTGAAATCAATATTTTTTTTCTTCTCCAAGAATAAGCTACCTCTGAAAAACTAAAGGGACCTGAAGTCAGAAGATAGATAATAAAGGATTCCTGTGTCCTTGCCACACAACCCATAGCAATAGCTGCACATTGTGGATCCTAAGAGAAACCATTTTTATTGCTTTATTATATTTTACTTGCATTTTAATCTCCAGCCAGTTTGACAGGCTCCTGTTCTGCTTATATAAAGTCATATGTACACAGACAGTAGGTGATAAAGAGACTGTTTTCTCACTGACATTCATGCAGAAATGTATTGTGTCCGACATGCTGCCAGCGTTATGTTAACATGGAGTAGTTAGAGGAACCACAGTGCTTTTATGTAAACATAACTCTTTGTCAGGCAAGCAGAAGAGAGGGAGCAGATGGCAGCAGCAAGGTGCACGCTGGGCTTTATCACAGCCATCTTCCAGAATAACAAGGACTCAAGGCCAGATCCAAAGCTTGTTGTGGTTGGCCACATCGTCAGACACAGGAGACGCTCTTAACGGACACAAAGTCAAATCAAATGTGGCACAGAGCTGGCCTGTCAAGTATCACATATAACCATGCTGTGCCATTTTACAGCAGGGTGTCTGTGGAGAACGAAAAAGCTGTTTCTGCTTGCACACAGCTGTTCAAAGGCTTTCTCATCTCTGTGCGGAGTCTGCGAAGCAAAACGCAGGGAGATGAGTGACAGCACAGCGGGCCGGCTCGCCTCCATCACTGCCCAGGAGAAGAGGAGTAGCACAATGTTGTAGCCGAGGGCAGCTGGCAGCAGGTGGTGGTCCGTTTTGTTCCAGTGATAATTATAAAAATAAAAAAAAAAAGTGTTGAGCAGCTTCTGTGTGAGGATGGCAGAGAGGAAGGACACTGTGGACCAGCAACACTCCGCTCAGTACACAGAGAACAGTGTTAAGATCTTGTAAAAAAAAGTGTCTTAGTGTTTTAGAGTTTATGCAGCTGACTACAGACATTTCTTTCCACGTAACATTGGCCTTATTTCTCCCAAAGAGTCGATTTAAACGACAATATAGTTTGTCTGTCCCTCTAGAATGACACGTGTTTTCTGTTGTGACGTCCCTATTGGAAAGGACAATATCATTTGTCTGAGCCTCAATCACTGTTAAAAGATAGTGTGACAACATTATGGTTAAGGTTTGTTTAGGTCAAGGCAAAACATGACTTGGTAAGGTTTAGGGAAAGGACTGTGGTTTGATTTAAAAAAAGAACTAAGTTAAGGTTTGGGGAACTTTATTCTCACTGTTACAATAATAAACGCTTTGTTAAAGCTTTAGTGTGTAACTTTTTGAAATTAATAAACATCCGTTACGTTCAAGTCATTGCCAAATGAGTTGCTACAAAGCTAATTAAGACTCTCTCTGTATTTCTCAATATGGCTGTGTTCAGAAGATTGTGTCGTCCGGTGACTGATCATGATTTTTTAATTCTCCGTTTCCTCCGTGGCTACCATGGTGGCTACTAGCAACTGTGTGGGGGAGGGAATGGTGGCACGTGCGCGATCATTGTATCATGTGGACGCGCTGACAGAGTTGTTGTCATTACTTAGAATTCCTCATGGGGGAGACAGAAACTACACACTGTAGCTTTAAGTGAGGGAACGAACAGCAGTGTTTGTCCAATATTATGTTGACCCATCCACCCACGTGAACTTTGTCGCTCAATAATTCCTAGGCCTGTCACAGAAGGTCCCATACATAAGCTCGGGGAAGTGGCTCTGCCCTGCTCATTAACGTTGGTGGGGAAGTTAATAAGATGTGCATTTGTCAAACCCACTAGTAAGTCTTCATCAAGCAAGTAATTTCTCTTATAAAACCAAAAAATACGGTATGAAAACACTTCATATACGTAAAGCATACATTTCGTAGAAGCAAGTTCCCGGGTGCAGCATCTTCATCGTGATGCGTCAAACCATAATGGGCTCATCACTGCCCCTTGAAAATACCCACTGGTACTTGATGCTTGGTGAGAACTGCAGTTATATCAGATGTCCCCCCTCAAACAAGGCTATATAATACCGTCACTTGACATTACATATGCCGTTTTTGGGCACTGAAACGACCGATGCTGTCATTCTTCTGGGGAGGACAGTTTCCATTTCTTGCGTTATTTTGAGGTTCCTATCATTACAATCAAAGGAGAATACTTGAGTTAGAGTTACAAGTTCAACTGATCAGACTATCAAAGCTAACAAGCAGCGTTTTCCATCTCATACATATCTTATAGCGCATTCTGAGAAAAGGAGTTGCACACCTGGCAATTTGCAAATGAGATGCCCTGCGTTTTGTTGCTCAGCAACACTGTCAAAACCGTACTGAGGTAGAGGAGGATTTCTGTTGGTACAAACAAAAGCACTGCACTCTAACTGTAAGATCCACATTCAGGATTTGTTTTTAGCTTGACTGAAAAACTTGGCATATTACACAACACAACTTCTCCGCATGATCTTAAAGTGAGCAGAAACTCATTATACTAAGTTGTCAAGTAGTCTCCTGAGGCCACTACTGTTCCTGTTGAGTGTAAAGACTCCGTCATAAAAAAAAATCCTGAGTGCCAGTGAGCATAACTATACAGCTAACTAATTCATGAGAATCAGGAATAAGTTACTGCCATGAAATATTAATGGTTTTATCCCATAAAAACATAATAAGTAACGCCAACACTGTCTGGGAAGAAGTCTGAGATGAAAAATCATGCCTCTGGAAAGGTGTGTGTGCATTTTGTTTAGTAATGCTGTCCAGAAAAGTGAATAATATCTCTGCTGTCTCTTTTCTGCCCAGAACAGTGCATGCTTTTTTTTTTGTAGCAAGGCAAGGGCTGCAGATAAATTTATGTTAGTGAAACGATTGAATCCTACAGCCTTGGACAGTTTTTCAGTCAGCTTCACTGCACATCCATGCACTCCCTTTTTGCTGCTGACTTTATTGAAAATGAGCCACAGAAGATATTCCCTGCCCTTTCCACCACGGTTCCTCTATTACACCCGTTTAAATTACTCTTGGAAAAGCCCCCGAAACCTTTGTGCAAAATTGAAAAAGCCTTCTCCGCCCTTTTTTTTTTTTTTTTTTTTGGAAAGGGTATTTCCCCCAAGGAGGGGGAGGGCCCCTTCCCCCCCCCCCCCCCTCCCTTTCCCCCCCCCCCCCCGCTACAGAACGGGAGGATTGCAGGAAGGTTGCACGTATCTTTCGTCCCCTGACGTCACCAGAGAGCCATTAGACACACTGATTATGAAATCAATAACCTGGAAGCACCATAGTGCTATTTTATAGCACCCAATTGGAAACAGTACTGCTCATGTCCTTGCAGGGTCTGCTTTCATTGTTTTGAGTTGTGCGTCAGCTGCTTTACTGCTTGTAATGGTGAGATCTGGTTACACTCTGCATCCATCCACCTTGAATGACACCTGTGACATACGCTGCTGTAACTACGTCCTGACATCAGCAGTGCTCACAGAAAACAGGTTTGGATTGAAAGAGTCAAATATGAAGAGATATAGATTTGTTCTTATGATCACATGGGATTTTGAAGGAAAAGTTCAATGTATTTGAGAAATATGCTAATAACAACAAGTCAACGATATGGATGGTTGGTTTCCTCTAACCCTCTAATAAGACCAACAAGAGCGTTTAATAAAATAACGTCCCTAGCAGTGGCAGGAAACGACCTCATTTCTAAACCAGAGAATGTATCAGTCGCGGTTTTGAACGTAAAGGTTACAATTTTAAGCACGTCCTTAAAATTGTGAAATTGTGGTTATGTTTATGCACCAAAACAATTAGAAAAAGATTTTGGTTTGGGTTCAAATCAGATGTTACTTCACTTCCTGAAGGTTACGCATGTGATGCTGGATGTGACTTTCATCAAGTGAAAAGAAAACCTCATTGTTTACTTTTAGTTTTAACAGGACTCAACGCCTGCTCTCTTGGGTGAAAGTCCTGTCTTTGGTTGACCCATCCACCACCCTGAACTACCTCCTTACGCGGAAATTTGGCGATCTTCTATTTTGTCATCTTGCTTCCTGCTTTGCTCCCTTCATAATGACTGCGGCTACAAGAGGGCATCGCCAGAATAAATGTAAATATTGGTCGTATTTTTGCTGCTTGAACAAACAATGTCTGGGATTGTTTTTGGGGCAGGACAGTCTTGCTAATATGCTTATATGAGTGAAATGAGAAGATTACCTTACCAAGCACAACAATAGATGAACCCAAAAGCAGACTCAGAACAAGGAGATTCAGATTACAGAAGACAGGCAAAAGAAACTAAGAAGGCTAGGCAGCATCAAAGGTCCAAAAACAAGTTGTGGTCATGAAGTATTGTGTGGCACTTTACTACTACTCCTTTAAGAAACTTGAGACACAAGTGCAATGACATCCGTGACAGACTGGATCAAGTCTTTCAAATATGGCAAGGTTTTCTCTCATGCCTCCCATTTCACATTCTCCCCTACTTCTTTTTAAGATCATTTTTTTGGGGGATTTTCCCTTTAATATATAGTGACAGTAGATAGACTGGAAAGGGGGAGAGAGATGGGGGATAACACGCAGCAGGTCAGAATCGAACCCTCGCTGCTGCAGGACTCAGCCAACATGGGGTGAATGCTCTTACTGGGTGAGCTAGAGGCCTCCCCACATTCTCCCTTACTTCTAACACAGCTATCTCAGGTTATTAACATTCAATTGGTTGCAATAAAGATAATGTACCCATTAGATGTCTTCTTTGTTTGTGTTTTAAACTTTTAAACCACTGCTGCAGATGTAGAGAGGAAGAACATTACAGTCATATCATTTGCCTCCTTGTTAAAGACGTCGTATATTAGTTCTTACGAAACACTGGGGGGGGGGGGCGGCAACAGGAAAATAATTGGCTGCAATTATCATCACATTTTGCTGCTATTTGCAGAAACAGTGGATGTGTACTTGTCATTATACCTGTGGGTCTCTGGGTTCAGTCTGATGCAGCATTGTTAGCTCTTTGATGTCTGAGTAAAAGGCATGACTAATATCATGACGAAATGGAAGCACTTTGGAGAAAGTTTTGTGAAGGAGAAGAAAACAAGGCTCCATCACAGAGAGAAAAAATCCCTATTTACCCCTAAAGCATTTTGTCCGACTGCATAGAGGCAATCAGTCCAGCATCCGTTTGTCTCCAAGTTTCCTATTACCCGGGGAACGGAGAAACAAGGTACCAGAGAGCAATCACACACACACGCGCACGCACGCACGCACGCACGCACGCACGCACGCACGCACGCACGCACGCACGCACGCACACACCCACACACACACACAAACAAAAGCAAAAGTCATAAAGCAAACTGGGCCAGGACACATGTAAAGCTAGGGGCATTTCATTTAGGTAGACTGTTTGAGGATAAGACAAGTCTTTTTTTCTGCCTTTGATGAGCTACAGAGAATGGCAGGTGGATTACAGGGTCAGTGGAGTGGGTGGACTTGGCCGGCATGATAGTGGGTTGGCAAATGCCACAGAGGAGGCTGCGTGTGTGGACACGAGCCATGGCCACAGTACCTGAATAAACAAGGATGCACAAAAACAAGCAGGCTGGACCTCTGCAGCCTATTAGAGGGGACACGCCAGGGTACATTTAAAGCTGCGACAACCATAAATGTTTTTGGGTCTTCGTTTGCAGATATGTGAGAACACTTCAGATACTGAGGTCCAGAATTTGTTTAAAGAGATGCATGACCAGATCATTTGGCCCATCTTTGCTGGTGATATCTAGGACAGCTGGCATCAGAATTGGAATCTTTTTCGTCCAATTTTCCTGACGAGTGACAGATCAACTAGAACTGCAAGCAGTTATGACGGAGTCCAAGCTTCCCCAACAATAATTTAAAAAAACCTACTCATGAGATAATTTAGAACTTTTCTATTTTCTTGGGCATTTAATCAGTCAAATGAGATAAATATAGTTTCCCTATCCCTATGCATTTCACTGAGATTACCCCATTGGGCGATTTACATGCATGAGAAATCCCTCTTTCTCTCTCAGACAGTGCCCATGTTCATTTGGGATCAGCAGGAAGTCATTATAAAACCTGCCAAACTCCACAGGGTGAAACCTTAATGATGAGGTTAAGGGGGTTGTCATCATTATCTGAGAAGTTCTTCAATAAAGGATAAGACTTATTAAAGATGCAACGCGTTAGATCACATGGAGGGTTATGCCAGGCCAAAAAAGACATACATTAGCTTTGTTTATTTTGAACAGCAGTGCATGACACAGAACTGCTCGAACATTTAAGCATCTATAAATTTATCGTGTCAGCATTTAGCCGCTCCCCCTCATTTATTCACAGTTTTCTCCATCTTTTCAGTTGAGGTGAGTGTCCTTGTATCCATTTTGTCAGTTATCTCAACAGCAGTGCATGACACGCCAACTCTGTAAATGTCGACAAGAGCTGGAGGGGACTATTGATGTGGTCCCCATAACCGCACGCACGCACGCACGCACACACACACACTGTAATGCCAATGAAATTAAAAACTCATCTGTTGTGTGTGAATGAGTAAAACAGACAGCCATCACCACAGATCCCTGAATATCCTCATGCCTCCTGCTCATGCTGTGCTTCATTTATTTCATCAAGAGTCTTCATCAGCTTTCAAAGCGTTAACGTATGCTGTCTGCTTCATAGGTATCCAACTTTGTGAGAGAAAATGTAAACTACTGAATATATATAAACTAACTTCATATGAAAGCGTATTTGTTGAGCATATTCTTCAAAAGAGAGCAGTTTTGAGCACATTTGTGTCTAACTGTGTCTTCAGACAGAGTACTGCATACAAAGTCAATGGAAAAAGATGAGTGGACATGAATTTGCCCGGAGCGGCGCAAATTGCAGTAAAGATGCGTGTCCTTGGAAGTTCAAAATCTTTCAACTTTTTCAAAACGTGCACATGACCTGGGGCTGAATGGATCTATAAATGTACAAAGATTAGAAGGAGAGAGACCGGCGGGAAATAATTGAACTGAAGAACTAGAGTTTCTGAGTTATGTCAGAGTCTGAGCTGCCATACAAACACACACAAAGGCACACACTGTCAGTACATGTTTTGGTAGCTAGCTTCAGCCAACATCTGTACAATGCGACGGCCCTGGGCCTTATGACCATGTGCCTGTTTTGGCCTGTCTCTGTTCCCCTCTTTCAGTTGGCTCTAATTGACTGGCTCATCCTATCTCATTTAGGGATTGACCTCAACTGCTGAGAGTCTATATGAGCTGGGTGATTCCATGATGCCTTTCTCACTCTCCCTCCTGGAAGGCTGGTGCCTTTCTGGCACCCAATTTGGTTTTGTTTGGTTTCATTGTGTTTAGTTTAGTAGTAGTAAAGAGGGTTATCTTAACAGTATTCAATAACCACAACGTTCCACCAATTTATGAGGTCATGGATAAATTCAAATAAGTTCGAGGTTATTTTCAGAAGCATCACTTGAATTGCTCTGTCTGGCAAAGAAGATTATGATTTGTTTAAAGAAATGCCAATAAACCAGAGCACGTTTTCCTCCCATCCCGGAATTCTGTGTGGACTAGCCAGACCATCCTTTGCAGTGCTGTGGAGGAAGGTCTGGCAAAGCAAGACTAACTTAACATTTACGCATCCAAAGCATTCAGCATCCACACTACACTAATGATTACTGACTTCACATACAGTATTTTACTTTAGTTGGGTTGTCTCTGATACATATTCTTGTTTATTTAACTCGTTGTTGTGTGGACTTCCCTTATTTGTTATGCTCTTGAAAGAGCTGGGCTTACGAGTCGGTATATTGGCTACACAAAGGATCCAGCGGTAACTTTGTCTGAACTTACCCTGAGATGAACATTGATAAACATTTCATGTTTTTCAGCAAGCCTAATGTTGATTATGTTATTTCTGAATACGTCACAACTCATGAACCTCGAGCTTTCCGCAAATTTCTACTTACCTAGTTGTGAATATGGACTCTTCTCATAAACACGGAAAAAAAAAATCATTTGAAAGCAGAATCTGTACGTTGCGGGGAGGCACGTAGAGAGTTATCAAATCACAGATGGTACTAAGCGATGGCTAACAATGTTGTCTGGTTAACTGCATGTGTGGCTGTTTGAACTGCAAGTATTACAAACTATTTTAGTATATACAGACATATATTGCAGTAAAAAAAACTAACATTTCTTCTTTTTGGTTCTTGCAAGTTTGCCTAAATAAGTACCTGTCGAAACAAACACCAAATATGTATACTGATTTCTTAGCCCAAATAAATTTTGATGTCAGTTCACTTTAACTCCTCTTGTTAAACTCTACAGAACGTTAACATTAGACAGCTTAGTAGGAACACGCTCAAAGATTGAAAAAAGCTGTAATCCCTGCTAAAGTTGAGTTCCTGAGATGAGATGTGTAAGAATGCATAAATGGAGCTGCCATTTTGTGAAAAGACTGCCTAAGTGGAGCCTCCAAATGGCCTTAGTAACAACCTTTCATCTTCTTCACAGGTGAAGTAGGATGCATCAAAATAACAACTCGAAAGGCCAGGCTTGAGGTTTGCCTTGAAACATAATAATTGAGGGGAATAAAAAAAGTCTTCTTCACAACTCAGAGCTGCTTCTCACGTGTCAAACACAGTGAGGCATCAAATTAATATCTTGGTTATGTAGTCGGGTGGAAAAAAACTACAATTACAATAGTGCCCTACAGCTATGCTCTGCTGTGCCATGCTACATCCTGTGACGCCCTGCAGTGCCCTACAGCTATGCTCAGCTGTGCCGTGCTACATCCTGTAACCCCCTATGCCATGAACTACTACGACTACTCCATTTTCTTTATTGTGACTATTATTGCCATTGTTCATCACACACCCAACCGGCACGGTCAGACACCGCCTACCAAGAGCCTGGGTCTGTCTGAGGTTTCTTCCTAAAAGGGAGTTTTCCTCGCCACTGTTGTACTAAATGCTTGCTCTTGGGGGAATTACTGGAATTGTTAGGTCTTTGTAAATTATAGAGTGTGGTCTAGACCTACTCTATCTGTAAAGTGTCCTGAGATAACTCTTGTTATGATTTGATACTATAAATAAAATTGAATTGAAATTCTACAATTAACACAATGAAATAGCGCTGTCCTTTTGGATGTACCCCTGAGCGCAAAGGATATTGGGGAGGAAGCCGTTTACCTTGACTTGATGCACGTTGTTTTTCCTGGGAATTTTTGCTGTTTTCTAAAGGTAAATATTCTGTTGTTTGTTTTTTTGCATAAAATGTCAAGTGAGAAACATTTAAAATTACATACACAAAAATACAAGATTACTGTCATTTCAAATGTATAGTTTTTAATTCCTAGTTTTCCTTAGCTTGGTCATTATGGTATATAGCTGCAGCTTCATATGAGCAAAGATTCATTTTCTTATCTCATTTTAATCACATTTCTGTTAAATTCAAAGCCCACATAGTTATCCCCAGATGTCAAAGTCTGTCCTTAGGCTATGCTTTTTATAGCAGACAGTTTCTGGCCTTTGATCTGCAAGTGCAACTGTTAGCTACTGTTTATGCACAGTGGCAAATGGCTCTGCCCCACACTGGCTGGTAAACAGATCTTATGGTGATTTATCACTGCTAATCAAATCAAGAAATATATCCAGGTCACTTACGTAACATTCATCGCTAGCAAGCATTCACTGTGCTCATATGAGTGTGTAAAGTCTGTATTATGAAGTACACTCACAGCAAATACAGTTTAACAAGATGATCACATTATATGGAATTATATGTTTTAATTATGCTTTGCAAGCAAATTAATCATATATATAATATTTTGTAGAGAGATGTTTAATCCGCAAAAAATAATTACATTTGAGTAACAGTATTTTTCATGAGCAATTTTTAATCCATCATTCAATGACATTCGTTACATAAGGATGTTGCGCAGTACTGTTGTCCAGTCAACAGACAGTTGCACATCCAGCAGTTACAGAGCATAATTTGCCTACTCCTAAACTACCCCTAGGTAGATTAGTCATGCATAATTCCTAAAATAAGGAAACGCTATACTAATAAATGGAGTTAGTGATTCAAAACATTTAAAGGTCCCATGACATGGTGCTCTTTGGATGCTTTTATATAGACCTTAGTGGTCCCCTAATACTATATCTGAAGTCTCTTTCCCGAAATTCTTCTGCCTTGGTGCAGAATTACAGCCACTAGAGCCAGTCCCACAATGAGCTTTCCTTAGGATGTGCCATTTTTGTGTCTCTAGCTTTTGAGGAGGAGAGAGGGCAGGGCAAGGTGGAGGGTGGGGGTGTGGCCTTGACCAACTGCCACTTTTCTCGTTTGAAAGCCATGATGTCTCTCTCCCATGGGTTGGCCAAATTCTCTGGGCGGGCAAAGCAGAGAAAGGGGAGGTAACCTTGCTTGTTATGACCTCATAACAAGCAAGATTCCAGAACGGCTCATCTGAGCTATCATTTTCTCAAAGGCAGAGTAGGATACTCAGGGCTCGGTTTACACCTATCACCATTTCTAGCCACTGGGGGACCATAGGCAGGCTGGGGGAACGCATATTAATGTTAAAAAACCTCATAAAGTGACATTTTCATGCCATGGGACCTTTAAAATGTAGCATTTAAGTGTTTTCCAGTTACATTTTTGTTTTTCCTACCTGTCAGAATGAGCTACCCTACCTGTAACTACATTTATAAAGGAAGTAGGCCATTCTGATAATTACCCACCTGAACGAAAGAGCTACCCTACTTTGAACTACATTTATACAGGAAGTATGCCATTTTGATAGCTATTTCCAACCTGTCAGAATGAGCTACCCTACTTTATTCACGTTTATAGAGTAAGTAATCCATTCTGATAGAGATTTCTATGGAAGTAAATCAGTGTCATCGGCTTTTGAATTTGAATTTTTAGCACTGAATTTATTTTACATCGAATTTTAAAACTGAATTTTTTTGCCTATGACATTTTTTTTCAATGTTTAAAAAAAAATCTATGTAAAAAAATGTGATGTCTCAAAAATTCAGTGTAAAAAAATTCGACATCTCAGAAATTTATTGAAACAAAATTCAATGTCTCAAAAGATTCAGAGTAAAAAAAGTTCAATGTCTCAAAAAATTCAGTGCAAAATAATTCAACGTCTCAAAAAATTCAGTGTAAAAATATTCAGAGTCAACATCCGGGTAACTAAGGAGAAGCAATCAATCCCTGTATCAAATCATCCAACATCCAGCCAATCAAGTTACGCTCCATTGGTCATGTGACGCCGAAACAGGAAGACGGTGAAGTTCAGGTGTGCTCCGGTCAGAGCTCAGCATGGCTCAGAACACAAATGATGGTGCTACGGTGAGTGTACTCTTCATTTACCTTGTGTGTTCGTAAAAGTCAGTAATAGTTACCGGACACGTTGCACATTAACATCATTTGTTGAACAATGTCTACAGGGAACTTTTAATGAGGTGGCCTTCCTTAAAAGTGTGTCAGCTATTAGCTAACTTTATATTAGCATGGTTTATGATGTGGCTGGCAAGAAATATCTGACTGACAGTTTGTTTAACAGCTGCCTATTAAGTTACTAGCTGTTTCACTTTACCCAAAACATTAAAAGGAAGCGCAAATGATTTCATTAGCTACAGTGTTAACTGGTAACAGCTGGGGTCATGGTTGCTCATAAGTTAGTAGCCCCATTCACACTGCTGTTTGCAAAGTTACGTTTTTCGCGCTAAATTACATATCGACATCAGTGAACTGGACGCTGTCAGCCTCCGTCACTCGCGGTGACGGAGGCTGTTTTCCGGGGGAAAGTACAAAGTTCTGACGTCCACTACAGAGGACATTTATAAATAGCATTTTTCATATGAAAATAAATAAGCTCAGCTCTGAAAACTCACTCAGATATTCATAAGATGTTAACTTACTTGAAACAATAAAAAAACAAATAAATAAATGTTTAATTTAAGAATATCATGCTTATCTTTTTTTTCCATAAAATGTGCTCACACAGTGACCATCACAGCTAACCTCTTAAAATGATTACCGGTACACCTAGTCTCTGACATTTAGTAACTGTGTGTAGAACACTTTTTCTTACTTGCAGTATGTTACAGTGCCTTGCGAAAGTATTCGGCCCCCTTGAACTTTTCGACCTTTTGCCACATTTCAGGCCTCAAACATAAAGATATAAAACTGTAATTTTTTGTGAAGAATCAACAACAAGTGGGACACAATCATGAAGTGGAACGAAATTTATTGGATATTTCAAACCTTTTAAAAATAAAACGTGAAATATTAAACTGTAAGTTGTGGTGGGTATTCTATCAGTTTTGCACATCGAGACTGACATTTTTGCCCATTCCTCCTTGCAAAACAGCTCAAGCTCAGTGAGGTTGGATGGAAGCGTTTGTGAACAGCAGTTTTCAGTTCTTTCCACAGATTCTCGATTGGATTCAGGTCTCGGACTTTGACTTGGCCATTCTAACACCTGGATATGTTTATTTGTGAACCATTCCATTGTAGATTTTGCTTTATGTTTTGGATCATTGTCTTGTTGGAAGACAAATCTCCGTCCCAGTCTCAGGTCTTTTGCAGACTCCATCAGGTTTTCTTCCAGAATGGTCCTGTATTTGGCTCCATCCATCTTCCCATCAATTTTAACCATCTTCCCTGTCCCTGCTGAAGAAAAGCAGGCCCAAACCAAGATGCTGCCACCACCATGTTTGACAGTGGGGATGGTGTGTTCAGGGTGATGAGCTGTGTTGCTTTTCGCCGCAAACATAACGTTTTGCATTGTTGCCAAAAGTTCGATTTTGGTTTCATCTGACCACAGCACCTTCTTCCACGTTTGGTGTGTCTCCCAGGTGGCTTTTGGCAAACTTTAAACGACACTTTTTATGGATATCTTTAAGAAATGGCTTTCTTCTTGCCACTCTTCCATAAAGGCCAGATTTGTGCAGTATACAACTGATTGTTGTCCTATGGACAGAGTCTCCCACCTCAGCTGTAGATCTCTGCAGTTCATCCAGAGTGATCATGGGCCTCTTGGCTGCATCTCTGATCAGTCTTCTCATTGTATGAGCTGAAAGTTTAGAGGAGCGACGGCGTCGCCGTGGTTGTAGTGGTCTGATACTCCTTCCATTTCAATATTATCGCTTGCACAGTGCTCCTTGGGATGTTTAAAGCTTGGGAAATCTTTTTGTATCCAAATCCGGCTTTAAACTTCTCGACAACAGTATCTCGGACCTGCCTGGTGTGTTCCTTGTTCTTCATGATGCTCTCTGCGCTTTACACGGACCTCTGAGACTATCACAGAGCAGGTGCATTTATACGGAGACTTGATTACACACAGCTGGATTCTATTTATCATCATTAGTCATTTAGGTCAACATTGGATCATTCAGAGATCCTCACTGAACGTCTGGAGAGAGTTTGCTGCACTGAAAGTAAAGGGGCTGAATAATTTTGCACGCCCACTTTTTCAGTTTTTTATTTGTTAAAAAAGTTTGAAATAGCCAATGAATTTTATTCCACTTCATAATTGGGACCCACTTGTTGTTGATTCTTCACAAAAAATTACAGTTTTATATCTTTATGTTTGAGGCCTGAAATGTGGCAAAAGGTCGAAACGTTCAAGGGGGCCGAATACTTTCGCAAGGCACTGTATATACAGGTGACAAATTATTTTTTTCTCTTTCAGCTACAACATTGTTGTCTTTGGTGATATTGACGTTTTTTCCCGTAAGGTAGGCACAGTTGTTTGGACTAAGAGTACACATTTCTGTAATCATTAAATACTTGAGTGTCTCATAGACGTATAATTACATTTGTGCTGCAGATAATATATCTTGGTGCAACCTCCAACAACCTTGCATCAACCACACCCTGGCTTTCTTCCTACAATCTGTTGAGAAGTTTGGGTTTCCTCTCAGGTAAATGCATATTTTAAACTGAACATTTACTCAAGTAATGTACTTAAAGATCACCTTCCAGGACCAGATAACAGAGGTACATACAAATATAATGTGATTTGAATGAATAGTGTGGTTCACGTACTTAAGAGATTTAATTAGAAGCCAAGAGCACATTCTGTAGTATTTGAAAGTGTGCCTACTTTTACTGCATACAACTCAAAATGCTCTCTATTTGTAGGGCATGGATATTCTTGACATTGAGTGGGAAAACAGCAGACTTCCATTTGATGACCAGTCGAGCATCATTGTTCCAGACACAGCATGCCCCCTGACCGTCGGACAAATGACAGCAGTCCTTGTGCTGCGATACTTACATTGCTGCTGTTCAATTTTGTGAGCAGCTTCTTGCTCTGTGAAAGAACTGATCAGAATGACTTAAGTTTTGAGTTGAGAGAGACAATAATTTTTTGCATGATCTGAATTGTATTATTGTTATTGCTTTGGCAAGACAAGGGAAAAGAGGAAGGTGCAGCATAGTAACATTAAAAAAATGAAACCAGTCCAGTTAATTTTACTTTAGCTGCCATTAAAACTAATATAATGGTTTCAAAACCATATCCTGACTAATCAATAACATATACCAGTCAGTGATTATCCACAAACATAGGTTCATCTGATCTTAACTATAATGAAAATAATTCATAATTTATGCTTATTTTACTACAAAAATTAGGTATTCTTTCATGTAAATGAAGTTTATTCACCATAAATTCCAAAAATAAGTGGTAATGACTTAGAATGAAGTTGTCACGAAGGTGTAAAATAGAATTGGGTGATCATTTATACTTTATGCGTTATTAATAGGCAAAACAGGCCGGGTCAATTTTGACCCAGGAGGACAACAAGTGTGAATATTGGCTGCCATTAAAGTTTTTAAATGGTTTCAAAACAGTATCCTGACTAAACTTTGACTTATACCAGTCTGTGCTAACCCATCAACATATGTTCCGGTTTATCTCAAGTTAGTCAAAATAATTCATTTCAGCTTTTTTTTTTACTCAGAAATGAGGTATAATTTTATACAACTGCGGTATTTTGACCATATATTAAAATAAGTGCAAACTAGTGATAATAGGTTGGAAAGAAGTTGGCTAAGAAGATGTAAAACAGAATTGGGTGATAATTTATACTTCATGCTTTATAAACTGGACAAACAGACCGGGTCAATTTTGACCCGGGAGGACAAGTGCATGGTCGACGGGAAGAAAGGGTTAATAACCTTTTCTAATTTTTACTGCCATTTATTCTCTTTTGCTGTCAGTCCCCTTACACCGTGTGAAAGGATCATGAACCTTTTCAATGGTTATGAGGGCTTCACAGGAGTTCAGAGTCAGACGTTTACCTCAATGAACTGACCATTTATTGCCAAAGGTTACTGCAAAGTACTCTCAGTAACAGTGTGAAATTATATTCAGTATACATTAACAAGTTCCTGAAGGTTTCTTTGAGCGTGAGAGTTTACAACAGATCTTTTAACAGAATTAACAAGCAGGGACAATCAAGTAAATACAAGTCAAATCCTGTATGGCAACTGCAAATACAGACCAGGATGTCACATTTAAAAGATGTGTAATCCTTGTAATGCCCTGGGATGTGCAAGGTCTCAAAGCAAGTGGCGGCTGTGGGGTATCTGCCCTCGACCACTTCTACAGAGAGACTCGGTGGTAGAATCTCCCATCCGGTCCAGAATTTGACCAGGTCGGTCAGTTCAGTTGGTGTTGCTATAGAGTAGATAAAAAGGAATTAAAACATTTTTTTTGACTTTATTAGTCATCAGGATAAATGGCTAACTATGGCACTACTTACACTCAATAAAAGATTAGTCAAACCCTTGAGATTAGTTTACAGAAAAATAATTTTTAGAATGAGACTGGTTGGACTCGTCTCTTGGGTTGAAAAGAGCAACATGACTACTTTTTTTTTTCTTTTTTAAATCGGGTGGATTAAAAAAAAAAATAATTCATGTCATGTTGCTGTTTCCAGCTCAATAGTGAATGTGTGAAGTTCACGCTGAATATTTAAATAGCTATACAGCTTTTATACTAATTTAACAGATAACCAAATAATATTTAAATACCACTTCCAAGTGTCTCTGTACACTTACCATCAGCAACGAACTGTCGAAGATAGCCTGATATGCGGCATTTGGTGTCAACTTTATCATCGTCACTATCCTCACGAGGCCATGTGAGTTGCTGAAGTACCTGCATTGAAAAAAATAGCATGAAAAAGACTTGTCGTTGACTGTGGGCTATGTATGTAGGAAAACATAAATAACAAGAACAAGATTGAAAACAGACAGGTCTAAACCATAATATATAGGGAAATAACATCACAATATCAGAGTAATTAAAGTTAGGGTTAGGGTTAGATAACATAACTTGGCAATGTGCATTTATAACCAGAACGTCACTCACAGGATAAAAAAAGAATTTTGAATTTCACTTACAGCATGGATCAATAGCTTCTCAAAAATCCATCTCCTGTTTTTCTCAGTTAGGCAAGGGAGGTCCCAGGCATGGGCCAAGTCCTGGACCCGCTGTTTATCCTTATCAGTATGGATCCCCCTTCAAGCTTCAACACAGAGGGAAAATTATTAGGAGATAGAAAAAAAAAGATGTTTAATGCCAGATACTACAGATGGGGCACAAATTAAAAAGGAAAAAACTGAAATACCTAAACCCTACAGTGAGGGGGGAATTCATCCATTGGGGTCACTGAATGGTTTGATGAAAATGTAATGTGAATTATTTACTATGGTCTTCACAGTCACCATATCTGACCCAAATGATCACCTATGGGACATTTTTGGCCAATGTGTTAGACAGCGACGTCCACCACCATCATCAAAACAACAAATGAGGGAATATCTTTTGGAAGAATGGTGTTCATCCCTCCAGTATAGTTCATAGACTTGTAGAATCAATGCCAAGAAGCATTGAAGCTGTTCTGGCAGTTCCTTACTAACACTTTATGTTGGTTTTTCCTTTAATTTGTCCTCTGTATGTGCACTTGCAAAACGTAATGAATATGAATATTACATATTGGATCCAAATAAGCACCAACCTCTATTTTATTTACAAATTACTGGCATTTTAGCAGCTCTAAAAATCAAGATTTGTATATACTACTACATTTACAGTATTACAAAACTAAGAATCTCGTTCACTCCCTCTGGATTTGATAAACTTAAATTAGACATATTAACGTCACTCAATAAGGATATGGATAAAATAAACGGGTGCCCCATTGTACATAAAATGTTAGTGAAAGAAAAAAACACTTCTTCCAGAGTTTAGATTTGAACGTCTATGAGTAATTTTGCCTGTATAACTTAGTAGCATGTCAAAATGTGTATACATAGGGCTTGCATTTAAAATAGCAAACATCTCCCTTAAGTCTTTACCTGGTCATTTCCATTTGAAGTGATGGTCTCTCCGAATGCCTCTGTTCTCTGCAGGATTGTATCCAAGAATATGTATTAATCAATACATCTGCAATGTTTAAGTAAAATAAGCCATATGTACATGAACTAAAGTTTAATACTAAACCTCAGAACTTGATAGGGCTGGGTATCATTCAAAATCTTTCGATCCGGTGCCAATTTTGATACCTCAGTTTCGATGCCGGTTCCTAACGATACATTGTTCAATACCATATGTTTTAAAAAATCCATTTAAACATCAAAAAAATACATTAAACACAAAAGTTTTATTTTCCACTTTATGAATCAAAACAGTTATTAAAATTAAAAAATTCTGGTAAAACTGCTCACTCAGAGTAACATTATTAAAAGTGCCTTGCAAGCTCAGCCATCAGGACAGAGAAACAACAGTTCAGCCTGGAGGAAGTGTAACATCAACAGCACAGCGACCGCTTTCGGCATTAATATATCGCAGCTAACGCTGTCTGCGTGAAGTTTTGAAAAACTGTAACTACACTTGAAACCAACCGTGACTCTCTGTGACTTCAACAAAACTGCAGACAGTTTACTCCGTCCGCACCTCTCCGTGTGCGTGTGTCGGTCGGAGCTCCGCTCCGTGTCAATATGCAGAGAGGACAGATAAGCTTGCGCTTACACTCTCAGACGCTTTTGGAACCCGAAATTTGGCACAAAAAGATACATAATTTTTCGATACTCATAGGATTGGAGTGGATTTTTTTCGGTGCCATTAAAGTATCGACGTTCGGTACCCAGCCCTAGAACTTGATTTGTTACTCCACCACTGGCTGCGCCCCATTGTCTTTCAGACGAACTGATTAAATGCAATAAACGCCTGACTGGCTGACTGCACAATTTCATCAGCCTGACTATCCTGTCATCACAAATACAGGACAAAGGATATTACAAACCAGCAGCAAAAAATCATGTTTTAAACAGCTAAATGTTACTAGCTAGACTTTAATAAGCATTGTAGGAGTTTGGGGACGGTTATATTATCGGCTGTCCATTTATACTATTTTTAAAACTGTTTTGAGCAAAGTGAAGCAGCTCGTAACTGACCAGCTGTTAAATGTACTGTAGTCAGATATTTCTTGTCAGTCAGATCATACTCGCTGACACAGAACTGTGAGTAACGTTACCAACAGTAAACCATGCTAAAGTTAGCTAACAGCTAATATAAAGTTAGCTAATAGCTAACATAACGCTGGCTAATAGCTGACATACTTTTAAGGAAGGCCACCTCATTAAAAGTTCCCTGTAGACATTGTTCAACAAATGATGTTAATGTGCAACGTGTCCGGTAACTATTACTGACTTTTACGAACACAAAAGGTAAATGAAGAGTACACTCACCGTAGCACCATCGTTTGTGTTCTGAGCCATGCTGAGCTCTGACCGGAGCACACCTGAACTTCACCGTCTTCCTGTTTCGGCGTCACATGACCAATGGAGCGTAACTTGATTGGCTGGATGTTGGATGATTTGATACAGGGATTGATTGCTTCTCCTTAGTTACCTGGATGTTGACTCTGAATATTTTACACTGAATTTTTTGAGACGTTAAATTACTTCGAACTGAATTTTTTGAGACATTGAATTTTTTTACTCTGAATCTTTTTAGATGTTGAATTTTTTGAGACATTGAATTTTTTTTTCACTGAATTTCTGAGATGTCGAATTTTTTTACACTGAATTTTTTGAGACATCACATTTTTTTACATTGATTTTTTTAAACATTGAAAAAAAAATGTCATAGGCAAAAAAATTCAGTGGTAGAAATTCGGTGGCTTTTAAAATTCAAAGTCTGATTTAGATGCAAAATAAAATTCAGTTTTAAAATTTGATGTAAAATAAATTCAGTGCTAAAAATTCGAATTCAAAAGCCAATGGCACCGATTTACTTCCATAGATTTTCTACCTGTCAGCATGAGCTACTCTACTTTTAACTACATTTATAGAGGAAGTATGCCATTCAGATAAATATTTTCTACCTGTCAGATTAAGCTACCCTACTTTGAACTATATTTATAGAAGTAGCCCATTCTGATTCTAATCTGGCCAAACACCACACTGACCTATGTGACCTTTTAAGTTGATATATTGGAAAACCAGTCAACAAACAGTTGCCTGTTTGCACATCCAGCAGTTACGGAGCATCATTAGCTTACTTCTAAAGTACCCCCTAGGGGGTACATGCATTTACATTTACATATCAGTCAGTGCGTAATTCCTAAATCCTAAAAACTATAATAATGAATGGATTTAGTGATTCTAAACATTTAAAATATAGCATTTAAATGTTTTTGTTTTAGACACTGACAACGCAGCGCTGTATTTTGTCTTTTTATATAGCAAGGTTTTTTTCTACTGAAAATGTTTTGTACTGGTCAGGGGGTACTTGGAATAAAAAGAAATTCAAAGGGGGTACATTATTAATAAATGTTTGAGGACCACTGACCTAGTGAATGTAAGTCCAATATCCACTCTACTTTTAGCTCTGTTTTGGTCTCTACCAACTTCTGTGGGAAATTTTAATTAATAATCATTCAAGATGCATGAAGTAAATGATAAAAACACACATGGTTTTGCATTTTCTGTATATCTTCCTATATTGATTCTGCATCTCTCAATCTGGTGCAATCCTTTTGTTTAGCTTCCCAGTGGATACAGATGAAATGCCATCTGAAGATATGAGCAAGCAGACAGCACTGTAGGAGAGCAGATTTGTGAGGAAGTTTAGCATGGCCAAGGATCATCTCCATTTAGCCATGAACCAGGCTTTGCTCTGCAGGATCCTTTTCGCTTCCCGGGGACTCTTCAGGCCGAGACAGCTGCCGCTCTGCGCTCAGCAGCTATAGAGCTGTGACCCTGAGCACCAAAACAGAGCTCACCTTCTGTACCAGACAAAAATATCATTAAAGATAGAAGGACTCATTTAGAGTATCATTCAAAGGGAAAGTTTGATTTTTAGAAGGAAAAAAAACTATTACTAACTATACTACTCACCCATGCAGAAAAGACTGCATCCATGCTAGCAGCTCTTTGAGGCTGATGTAGTAGGCACAGTGGTGCTTTGAAATAATGCTGACATCAGCATGCTAACATACTCACAATGCTAACATGCTGATATTTAGCAGGTCTACGGGCTGGTTATACTGGAAAATATGTGGTTTGGAAAGTGTTTATACCTGACCTGAATAGCCCCACTCAGAGTGAAAAGCCAGCCGCCTGCCCTCTGTGGAGAAGTTCCTCCTTTTTTGAAGGTACTGCTTGATTCCAGAGACATCCATTTCAGCACAATTCAACATAGATTTGTCTGACTCTCAATATGTAGAAAATAGGGTAAAATACGTAAAACACTAAGTTGTTATGCAGACAGTTTGTTTGGCAAAGGATGTGGAAACTTGCAATGTGAAACACATGACCTTAATCTGCAAAAAGGTTCGTAGCAACATCTGTTCATGCTATTCAATAGCAGCTCTGCCTGAAAGAAAATCAAAATTGATGGCCAAATCTCACCACCATCCTCCTTCCACTGATAACGAGCATGGAAGTCAGTCACACACTACACAGTAAGTGAAAATGCTCACATTAAAATGCCATCATAATGTATACAGAAAGAAAAAAACAACCCCACTAATTGTTAGGAACAACAAATCTGACAGAGAGAGATAGGCTGAGACGCCGTTGTCTCCACTGTTGTGCTGCTGTGTTTTTCTGGCAGTTTATTGCTTTCTGGGAGTATTTCAATGATGCATACCGAAGACAATTACCTCCCAATCATGCTGGGGAGAGAGAAAGAGAGAGTAGTAGGATGTGCTGCTAACAAGGCATTTAACAGCAGCAAATGAATGCACAGTGCACACAGTGAGCCTCCTCAAGTCTTCATTACTCATTCATGTACACTATTTGCCGAAAAATTGAGGAAATAGCATGGCATGCTACATCCTCTGTAATGACCTGACAATAACAACTCATCTAGACCACTGCGGATAAGTGTGAGCTGTACTCATGACATAGATACATAAATTAGCATGCATACTTTTTGCCTATAGTTTTGGACACAGGCTCAATATTTTCTTAAATCTTATTTGAATGTAAAAATGCTGAAAAACTAAACAGCCAAAGCCTCCATCTTTGAAATCATCAAGAGACCAAACTTGGAGCTGTTTCATTAATAATTAATAACCAGATGGATTTTCTTCAGGGACTTTAGCCGAGTGTCTTACATCCAAATTAAAATGTATTTTTTTTTTAACTCAGGGAAAAAACATAGTTACCTCCACCAGATATTCATTCAATGTCAGTGAAGCAGCTGTTGGATTTGAGTTTTTGTTGTATCACCAAGACAGTCTGGGCCCCCTCGTCTCATGCTTGGAAGAACTTTCCTCAGGAATAGTCCCAAATAAACAAGAATCATAAATGACATACTCTCCCTGAATTATATTGTATTTTTTCACAAGTTTTAGTTGGATTTGAAGTTGATCGTCATCAATATTTACTTTCATTTTGCTTTTGTCCCAACTCACAAAAACATGAAGGCTTACTCGTGAGGCAGGCTACATGGCTCTGAGCCTCCACAGCATATGCTCAGAGACATCTGAGCATATGCTGTGAAATTTAGGGGCTCCCGTAGTTATAGTTAGTGAGATTTGTTTCTAATCTGACTTTGAGGTTTGGCTATTCCCACAAGGCAACGTCAATGAAGGCAGTCCTTCCTTGAACTTGATTGGCTTTAATATGTAAAGAGAAGCCAGAGGGAGCCGCACATGTCAAATCAAGAAACTGCCTCAGCTTTTCCATTAGTCACAACACTGATGTCAGTTAAGGGTGTAGACAGAAACACAGAGTGCCAAACCAGAGCCGGCCCTAGACCTTTGGGGGCCCTATGCAAAATTTGGTTGGAGGCCCCTTTGACCATTTTAAGTAAGGCCTAAAGAAAAGCAATGACTACCTAATAACTATACGGTACATATTATTATTATTATATCTACTATGTTTGATGTCTAACAGAAAAAATGATGATACCACTGAGCTGAGAGCCAGTGCAAGACTAACACACACTGATGAACTTGCTGATTACAAATACTGATAAAGTGATTTTCACTGACCAAATATAAATTTTTAATTGACAACAGTTTAAGAGGCACACACACACACACATATATATATATATAATTTAAATTAAATAGAGCAAATAGAATAACATTTAAATAAAATATTATATAAAATAATAAATAGAACATTCAAATGTTGCAAAATAAACAAAAAAATAACATCTAAAACACCACAAACAAGATCAATAGTAACAATAATAATATATAACTGGCAGTTGTGACAGCCTCAGCTTTCGAGATCCTGTGTATTACAGTTTCTCTCATTGAATTGACCATCACAACTGTGCTCTGAAGCCACAACTCCATAACAGAAAGCATGGCAGAGGTACCTTCATTGAAGGTGGAGATGGCCATACTTGCTGCTGCCTCAAGCTTACTTTCCCCACAAAACAGTCCCCTCAGTCAGCCGATGGTGAAGCTAACTAACCAGGCTCCCATCAGCACTGGTTCATAACAACACAACAGAACTAAACTAATTATGAATCATTCAAAAGACCAATATTTAGAACATTGGAGAAAGCAAACAAAGTAGACTAAATTGTTATTAGACCACCAACTAGGTGAGACAGAGATGCATTTCCTCCTCCACCGGGAAAAACTATCTTCACTAAGAGAATTACACCTTGGAAAAATAGCCAAAAAAATAAAACTTCCCAAAGTTAACACCAGAAAAGAAGCCGGAAGTTCTCCTAGGAGAGGGAACAGCAGCTCTACTGACACCTAATATGGATCTGCCTGCCACAGCCTGAGCCTCACAACCACGTCACGTGACGATTCTGAACGAATCACGTTGTCAGAAGTTGGCATCAGCCAATGAGATTGCGCATTTTGAGTTAAATCCTCCCTTTTACTTTCACGATTGGTTGCTGATGAAAAGGAAATTACCATATTTGGATCAGACAGCATTGTAGAGGAGAGAGAGAGCTTTCCAACAGTATGGTCCTGTCCCAATACCCGCACTACGCCCTAAGGTCTTCCTCGAAGTGGACACTTGTTGAAAGTGCACTTAGGGGAGTAAGTGCGCAAGGGCTCGAAGCTGTGAAGAGCAGAATTGGGACAGTTTTGCACACGTCACTATATACGTCACCTCTATGTCACTTCTGTTTACAGGAGAGCAAACATGGCGCTGGCCGCAGTTGCGGTATTCGCATAGACAGTATATAATGGACCAATAGACCCCGTTGCTCTGGACAGAGACCAGTGAAGGCTATTAGAAGCACTTTTCCGGTGATGGCCAGCTTTACTGCGCAGCCTCCAACTGAGAGAATGTGACGTGAGCAACGTGTCTGAAAGTTGTAAGTCTTCTAGTGGCTGCGCTAAGAGAAATCTCAATCATTCCCAATCTTACAGATACGGAGAGTGTAGGTGTATGTAAGGAGATAACATGGGCACAGGCTAATTATTGCTAACTAACATGCTAGTTAACATTAGTAATTAAACCTAAACAGGTCATGTAAGTCGAAACTGCCTGAGAGCTTCTCCTGTAATTCCTCTACTGTGCGACAGTAAGTCACTTGGTTATGACACAATCGTTAGCCTATTTTTACAAAAACGTCTGCTACGGAGCCATAACGTGAGGTACAAGGTAATGGAGCCTTTTATACATTGTCGTGTTTCTTTGGAACTAAACAACGGACAAATAGAGTCTTCAAACATTTCTGATGTAAAGTTATTCGCAGTCAAGTGACGTAAAAAAAAATGGCGGTCAGCGGAATGCTAACAGGAGGTGATGGCCAGTTAGCAACAAAATGGCGCCATAGATGGCTCGAGTTCTGAAGCGAAGCTTACCCCCTTGGGTATTCGCAGTACTCCTGCTAAAATTGATTAGAACTCACCACCAGTTTATTACAAGAAGAATTAGGATCCGCAGGAGAAGAAGGCTTCTACACCGGATCCAAACATGTATGCTGATGCCCGACCAACAGGTAAATTAACTTTATTTCATTGAACGTTACGTTACGTTTATTTGGCTAATGTGTGTGTGCTGGTACTAATAGCTGTAACATGACACAATCATTTGAATGAAAAAATTTATATCTTTTTTTTTTTACTCTTAGCTACTAACCTTTCTGTCAATGTTGTTCATATTAAAATAGTTTGTGGCAAAGATAAATTGCAATAAAACCTAAACTATCGAGTGATGATACTAAGAGCTGTTCCTAATATTTTGTCAATTTGGTGAGTGTGTGTATCAAGAACAGCTCTCAGTATAGTTTACATCACCACCACCACCACAAGTGAGTGTCCAAAATGAAAATAGATAAACTCCCTCTAATAAATTATATTATAAAATTAGGGAATATGGCAAATGTGTGTATATATATCGCAATATGCATATCACAATGGCTTGCAATAACTGGGTTCATGAACAAAAGAGAGAGAGGAAATCACTCACCACTTTTGTAGCTTTAATAATAATTATTTCATTCATACAGTGAAAACTAAGCAGTATTTTATTTTTACATTTGATTATATAGTTTCTGTTGTTTAATAACCCAAATGTAGGATAACCTGAAACCCTAAACCTTGTGGTTTACACTGATGTTACACTACTGATGTTACGCTACAGTAAAACACTGATGTTCACTGTGAAAAGTTGTAGGGATGTTCTCATGTCAGAAAATTAATGTGAAACACATATGTAGGTAATATAAATTTAAATATATTTTAAAGATAATTTAATCTTTAAAGATTATATAAAATGAATGAATATTTTTTCATGTAGTGATCTCTTTTCCTAAATCTGTCATTCTAATTGCTTTTGTCTTTTTAAGTTTGGCAGACTGATCAGGTATGCCAGGCTGAATCATACCATGCCTGTCCTTCTGGTGTATGTTGTTGAGACGTTGGCGCGACCCGACTACCGCCTTTCAAGAAAATCAATGGATGGCTTGATGGATGTTCTGCACAGGCACCAGGACCATGGCTGGGGATCTTATTTGGAAGTCCTAATATTTGTGTATTGGCTTGCACATGGACTGTCTTACAGAGTCACTGCCCGGGCATTCTCTGTGCCAAAATCCACTGTGTGCCGTGTGGTGCACAGAATTGCTCACAAAATTATGGACATTGCAGGTAAAGTGATTTGCTATCCACATCATGATGAACTTGAAGAAGTCGGCCTGCGATTTGGACGCCTTGCTCGGCATACAGCATTTGACAAGGCTGTAGGGGCAATAGATGGATGCCATATTCGTATTAAGCCTCCAAATCATAACAAACAGGACTATTTTAATTACAAACAATTCTATTCTATCCAAATGCAAGCCATCTGTGACTCTCAGGGACGTTTCATCAACATCTTTGTTGGTTTTCCTGGCTCTGTACATGATACCCGTGTTCTAAAAAACAGCCCACTTTATGTCAATTCTGAGTACCCCCCACCTGGCTTTTTTCTTCTTGGTGATGGAGGATATCCCTACATACAGTCTCCCATAACCATCATCACACCCTACAAACTGCCACTTCAAGGAAGGGTCGAGGAACGCTTCAATCAAAGCCATGCACGTGCGCGTTCAATTATCGAACGAGCCTTTGGTATGATGAAGGCACGCTGGAGGGCAACACTCTTCAAAGCCTTAGAAGTAAAGGTTGGCTTCTGCACAGAGGTGGTAACTGCCTGTGCCTTCTTACACAATGTCTGCCTTACCCATGGTGATGTCCTGGAACCAGAGCCAGCTTATGATGCCTTACCACAACCACCAATACCAGATTCTGGACAGGAGACAAGTGGCAACCAGCTCGGGGGCGGACTTCACCGGCACGTATCTGCACCCCTTAATGTTCAAGGGCACCTTTTGGAACATGACTACACAATTTAATTAAAAGTACCTCATACTCCAACACACACATTTTTGTCACGAGTGTAGAATGTTACCAACTTAATTATTCCTTTGCTCTGACGTTGCACATCAACATGTACCTACCTATTTTGCTTGAAATTGTTTACTTACAGTTCTGTGTATATATTTTGTAAAATGAAAAATGTTGTCAATTACCTAGCATCTGTAAATATCAAATGTATCTGTCCTGAATATGTTAATACATCTATGGTTATAAGCCTACACTTGTACCTGGCGGTATTGTTCTGCATTGTCAGCTCATTTATTTTGTTATAAACTTGTCTTCAAGTACTTTGTTTCAGTAAAAAAAGTGATTTTTCTAAATGATAAATGTTTCTCTTTATTTGTGACACAGACTTTTACTGGTAAACAGAAATTATAATAATAAATAACAATAATAAATTTCGTTTATACAGAATTACAATTTTCCAAATGTCTTGTCCAAACCAAGCAATACAGCCAAAGTCCTCTGAAACTTTAAATATAAATTCCATCACTCAATGGTGGTGTTAACACAATGAGCACTTATGCAGGAACAGCAAACAAACAGAACATAACAGAACTTATTGACAGAAAGTTATTACTTCTCTGTCATGTGGTCAACCAGCTTTCCAAATAAATCTAGCATCCTGTCCATTTGCTGCTGAGACTTTTGGAGCCAAGCATTATCCCTTTCATTTTCTTCCTTCTGTGTTTTCTCTAGCCGCTCACAGAAGTCTTTAAGATAATCTACACTCTCACTCTTTCTCTTTCCTGGTCTGACATCAGTTGACGTACCTGGTTGATCACTCTGGGGGTCTGTGGAGTTTCCTGCTTGGAGGTCTGCTGTCTCTGCTCCTGTCTCTGTTGGAGAATTTGCTTCATCCTCAACCTCACTGACAGGTGTCTGGGGTCTCTCTACGCTGCTGTTTCCGGATGAGAACAGATATACTGGCCTGACTGAGGGTCTCTGGCCAATGGCTTCATGCATAGCTGCATAGAAATCCACGAGGCAGCAGTGACCTCTCCTGCATCTGTCCCTGACCCAGTTTTTGGCAGTGTTAAGTCCTTAATAGTTATGAAGGGGGAAATTAACATTATTTACATGGGTTTATATTCTTATTATACATGGGTTTATATCCTATATTGTATTGGTTTATATTACCAATACAATATAAGCATTACAAAACACGTGAAAGTGCAGTTACCTTGTACTTTTTCTTTAGGTTTTCCCACTTTTTTTTACACTGCTGCTGGGTCACTTTCCCCTCTAGACCCATAATTTTGATAATTTCCCTGAAAGACACACACATTCATCCATTAGATGAGCAACAAACTTGTCTGAACTTGTCTCTGCTCATGTTAGGGCCATGTTAACTTACTCATATCCCTGGCTAGAGGCATTTCTGTGCCCCGTGAATAGCCGCTCATTCTCTGCCCTGAACTTTATAAAACTGAATGTCAGCTCGTCGGACCCTGACAAAAAGAATGTGAAATCATTGTATCATCATGTATTATGTTATGTATCGCTCGTATCGCTCATATTCTGATTAAAAAAAACTATTTTCACTTACACTTAAAAATAAATTTCTTCTCCATTTTGGTTTTCCTCTGGTTTCCTTGGTTTTCCTCTTCCAAATAGTATAATTCCGAAATATTTCTTCCTTTTTCTTCTTTTTTTTCCCGGCGTCCGACCATAGCAACCGTTTTGCTCCCCCATTGGCTAGCTGTTCGAAACGTCACGACACTACAAGGATTCTGGGTAATACTCTAAAGCAAAGTGAGGTCTGATGCGGACTTGCAAAAAGGGTGCATTAAGTGCGCTCATGAGCACCCCTGGAGAACACCATTAGAGGATCGGGACACTCTACGGTCTTGCACCCCTTAGCGAGAACGCGCATTGAGGGGCACAAGGGCGCAAGTGCGGGTATTGGGACAGGAACTATATTATGTCATGACGGGGCAGACAGCGATCGCGGAGCAGTGGGATGATTTAGAACGGCAACTAGCTAGCAGTGACTCTAGGGGGCCCTCTGCTGGCCACGGGGCCCTTTGCAATTGCAAAGGTCGCTTAGTGGCTGGGCCGGCTCTGTGCCAAACACTGAAATACTGTAGATGTCTGTAACATAAATGTATATGTTTTAAAACATATAAATGTTGTTGAATGTTAAATTGATGTTTACATGTGAAACGTATAAATTAGCTTAGCTAGTTATCTTGAGATAAAGCCTGGGAGAAGAGGAAAAAAAAGCTCTTTACCAAGATGATCGGTAGATATTTGTTTGTGTAGTTTTTATTTAAATGTTTTCTGTTATTCATGCATTTGTCTACACAATTTGTATATGCGAGACTGGAAGATGTCTGTCAAATAGTGGTGTCTTGTAATCCCATTTGGGATGGGCCAGAAATAAAATAAAACTAAAACTAACTAAAACTATAAAACTGATAATTTACACAGAGATACAAAAGACCACTTTCATTTGACAGACTATTACACTTCAGTGGATATCGATAGTTAAAATATAAACCTTTTTAAAACACACCAGAAGATGTAATTTGGTGCTTTAGTGGAGATGTGAAAAATTAATTTACTGTCCAGATAATGAACAGGACACCCAGTTAATATTATTTAATTTGATTAGCCATACTTTGCCCTTGTCAGCTATTGTAATCAGTGGATTAGCCTGTGTGTGCTAGTCTGAGGTTGGAAAGTCCTGGAAAGCTATTACTTAGTATGGAGGCTCTGTGTCAGCCCACTCCAGAATAAATTGGATCCGAAGGATTTACGGCATACCTGATTGCAGCGACTTGGGGGTAATGAGAACCTTTTAAAATGAGATTGCCTTTGGGTGGGGGCATCGCCGGAGGGCCCTAACCTCTGCCCCCATCCCCCATGCAGCTCTAACAACACTGCAGATGTTTTCCTGCTCCCACTCTTTAGCTGGAATAAGCACACATGCCTGTCAGGGCCACCCAGAGAGCGAGACCCAGACCCGACTTCCATTCTGTCGGCCTGCTGTAAATTCGGCAGCAGTCATATCAGCGCCTGACAGCGGCTGTGGCTCAGCTAATCTCTTGAAGCTTTAAACAATGCGGTTGTCAGAGGCAGGCCCCGCCAAGCCCCTCAGCTAAGCTGAGCCTCAGAGTGGCAAATGATCCCCAGCAGAACTCGTCTTTCTGTTCTGCTGTGTTGCAGCCAGATGTGCAGTGCAGAAATGTGTGGAAATGCTTGAAGCAGGTCAACTGCATCAAACGAAACCTCCTTCCTTCATCTTTTAGCCAAAGCTGTGTGGCTCGAGGGATGGTCCGTCAGTCAGTCCAACACTTTGGTCCAGACTGAAATATCTCAACAACTATGAATGGATTGCCATGAATTTTTTTTACAGACATTCAGAGTTCCCAGAGGACTAATCCTAATGACTGTGGTGATCCCCTGACGTTTTTCTTTAGCACCACCATGAGGTTGACATTTATGGTTTTAAAGAGTGTTTTTGCTGTCTACATTGAGGAGGTGTGTTTTAACTTGTGCCTCCTGTTTACAGGTTACTAATTAGAGTAACTCAGCTCACCTGGGTCTGGTGTGCTGAGGCCTCTTAAACTGCAGTATCCTCTGTCTCTCCCACTCCCTGCTGTCTCCACAGGCACACTGAGGTTTGGCTTGGTTAAGGTATGTTCTCCTAGGTTTGCTTTTTGCTGAGTTTACACTTGACAACACCAACACCCACTCACTCATGCACACCCTACACAGCTGTTTCCACTTACTTCCACATCTTATTCTGTATATTGTAGATTTGGTCTAATTTGGTTCCATTTGGTTTAATAAAGTATTGTTTATACATTCAACATGGTGTTGTCTCCCTCTTTGTTATGACCAACTGAGCCAGGTCATGACAAGAGGAACTACACAGTTTTTTTTTTTTAGCTTAATTTTCCTTAACTGAACAGCTTCTGAGTCATTGGAATGGTTATATGACTTTTTTTTCGAGTTGAATGGTGGCTGTCTTGCTCCCCCCCCCCCCTAGCGCCTGTGAGTGGAAAAACCACCCTTGCAACTTTCGGCCGGCGAGCCACGGCCTCAGCGTCAGGAAGTATCGTGTGAAATCAGGTCTCTCGATGTAACTAATGCTTCACGGCATTGCACGCGTACAGGAACCGACTAGCTATAAGAACAAGGTAGCGATGGCGTTTTTCACACTATCGTCATGGCTAAGCCGGAAAAAGAAGCAGAAAGCTAGGAAAGCATTGTCGGAGGAACAGAGAAGGAGGAAATGGCAGACTGACCGAGCGAGGAGTCAGTCATTTGTTCCGAAGCTGTAGGGCGAGCTCTATAGAGAAACCTGCGAGCAAAAAGCCAAAACTGCATAGCGTCCCTTCAAGTGAAATGTCTCCATAATTGAGTGGATTGCCATGACATTTAATACAATTATTCATGATCCCCAGTGGATGAATCCTGGTGACTTCAGGGTTACATTGACTTTTCATCTAGTACTATCATCGGGTCAATGTTCTCACTTCTCCAGTGGAATATCCCAACAGTTGCCAGAAAAACTGGCACAACATTTTGTGCAGGCATCCAGGGTTCCCAGAGGATGTATCCTAATGATTTTAATAATCCCCTGAATTTTCCTGTAGCGCTGGCAGAAGGTTGATGTTTTAAATATGTCAACAACTATTGCATGGATTAACATGAAATCTGGTTCAGACATACTGTATGTAGATGTTCCTCCCGCTATGCAATTGTAAAAACTTTGGTGATAGCTTAACTTTTCATCCCCATCAGTTGTTTATGATAAAATACCTGCAAAACTAATGACATTCAGCCTCAGCTGTACTTTGTATTTCTTGCTAATTAGCAAGTGTTAGCTAACACTAAACAAAGATGTTGAATATGGAAACCCTGCAAAGCATCAGAATGTTAGCATTGTCACTGAGTTTATAAGTAGAATTTAGCCCAAAGCACCACTGTGCTTCAGTATGGCCTCACAGAGCTGCTAGCATGGCTGTAGTGTTGTTTCAAAATGTATGCACTTATTTATCAGGCCACATCGTAATTCATGTGTTGTTCCTCCTTGAATATGAAGCACATGTTTTTCCCCTCTTCCTTTCTCTCTTCTATATCAACACAGTGAAGGTTATTGGGGAGGCAGGCTGCAGATTAGATACCAAAGCCATTATAAATCACATGGGCAGGATCAGTAGAGAGGAAGGCTACGGTGTAAATTTTCCAGTGTGAAAGCATTGCCTCCCACACTTGACACAGTTAATCAGGAAGCTCTCACTGACGTCCATAAATAGCCCCACATTAGTCAGTTCACACCGCCTCAGCATTCTGCGTGAGATGCATGTGGACAACACTACTGTGACTTCATAATAAAACGTAGGAGTGTCCACACGCTGAGGCCATGCACTGGTAAAGTCAGTTTCAAACTTGACTGAATTCATTAGGCTTGTGCTATTTCTGAATGCTGTTGTAGAGGGCTGCCTCACATTCTGACCCTCTGTAAGGGAAATGAAAACTGGCTGATGGAATGAAGATTTTTGTCCTCAGGGAGCTTGGTGAGATAGAATATTTGGCGCCGTTTTGTTCATGACACTGTTTTCATTTAACAATATCGGACTCTCACAGCGAGGTGCAGACCATTGTTATCTAGTCTTCATCAGAGTGGTGTCTGACAGTTGTCAGGCGGCTTATAGATCACTACGTCTACTAAGTATACAAAATCACATAATTATCATCTTCTTTTAACACTTCAAAATAAGCAACAACAAACAGACCAGACTTACTCCTGAATATCTCCTAAATATCCTACTGGATACAGACATTCACATGAATTTGAATATATACAGTGCCTTGCGAAAGTATTCGGCCCCCTTGAACTTTTCGACCTTTTGCCACATTTCAGGCCTCAAACATAAAGATATAAAACTGTAATTTTTTGTGAAGAATCAACAACAAGTGGGACACAATCATGAATTGGAACGAAATTTATTGGATATTTCAAACCTTCTAAACAAATAAAAAACTGAAATATTGGGCGTGCAAAATTATTCAGCCCCCTTAAGTTAATACTTTGTAAGCGCCACCTTTTGCTGCGATTACAGCTGTAAGTCGCTTGGGGTATGTCTCTATCAGTTTTGCACATCGAGACTGACATTTTTGCGCATTCCTCCTTGCAAAACAGCTCGAGCTCAGTGAGGTTGGATGGAGAGCGTTTGTGAACAGCAGTTTTCAGTTCTTTCCACAGATTCTTGATTGGATTCAGGTCTGGACTTTGACTTGGCCATTCTAACACCTGGATATGTTTATTTGTGAACCATTCCATTGTAGATTTTGCTTTATGTTTTGGATCATTGTCTTGTTGGAAGACAAATCTCCGTCCCAGTCTCAGGTCTTTTGCAGACTCCATCAGGTTTTCTTCCAGAATGGTCCTGTATTTGGCTCCATCCATCTTCCCATCAATTTGAACCATCTTCCCTGTCCCTGCTGAAGAAAATCAGGCCCAAACCATGATGCTGCCACCACCATGTTTGACAGTGGGGATGGTGTGTTCAGGGTGATGAGCTGTGTTGCTTTTACGCCAAACATAACGTTTTGCATTGTTGCCAAAATGTTCGATTTTGGTTTCATCTGACCACAGCACCTTCTTCCACATGTTTGGTGTGTCTCCCAGGTGGCTTTTGGCAAACTTTAAACAACACTTTTTATGGATATCTTTAAGAAATGGCTTTCTTCTTGCCACTCTTCCATAAAGGCCAGATTTGTGCAGTATACGACTGATTGTTGTCCTATGGACAGAGTCTCCCACCTCAGCTGTAGATCTCTGCAGTTCATCCAGAGTGATCATGGGCCTCTTGGCTGCATCTCTGATCAGTCTTCTCATTGTATGAGCTGAAAGTTTAGAGGGGACGGCCGGTGTCCGTAGATTTGTAGTGGTCTGATACTCCTTCCATTTCAATATTATCGCTTGCACAGTGCTCCTTGGGATGTTATTAAGCTGGGAAATCTTTTTGTATCCAAATCCGGCTTTAAACTTCTCCACAACAGTATCTCGGACCTGCCTGGTGTGTTCCTTGTTCTTCATGATGCTCTCTGCGCTTTAAACAGACCTCTGAGACTATCACAGAGCAGGTGCATTTATACGGAGACTTGATTACACACAGCTGGATTCTATTTATCATCATTAGTCATTTAGGTCAACATTGGATCATTCAGAGATCCTCACTGAACTTCTGGAGAGAGTTTGCTGCACTGAAAGTAAAGGGGCTGAATAATTTTGCACGCCCACTTTTTCAGTTTTTTATTTGTTAAAAAAGTTTGAAATAGCCAATGAATACTTTCGCAAGGCTATCTATCTATTATCTATCTATCTATCTATCTATCTATCTATCTATCTATCTATCTATCTATCTATCTATCTATCTATCTATCATAAATACAGTAGTATCTATGGTGATCTGTATTTCTATGGTCACACTACGAGCGACAAAGCAACAGGCTACAAGTCATTTTCAATGGAAGCCGGTGACATGAAGCTTCAAACTGACACCTGACACTTGTTGCTGCATGACGGGCTTGATGCGCTACAAATCAAAGTTGACCAATCATATGTCTCCACCAGTCCCCTGCTCTCCATCTAAAAGATAAAAGAAAAACATATTTATTTCCCAGTGTTATTTATCCCTAATCTTTTTATTTTTTAAACTGTCATTAAACCTTTGAAATAGCATCATTTGCTGCAGCAGTCCCTTCATATTTCAACTTTATCTGATTTGTAAAACTTCCTTTATCGTTATCGGTTTTAGAATTAAATAATCTCTTGCAATGATAAAATGTCATTCAGTTTCCACTGGGTATTACGGTGATTGACATCTCTGTGCCGAGTTACAGTAATCGCCTAAAAGAGGACGGATGGATGGCGGCTGTGCAAATGTCAATTAGATATTGCCTGTCGGAGATGAGACTTAATATTCTCCTCACAGAGGAGTCCTCATGGGGCAGTCTGGACTGGAAAGTAATAAGTAAGCAAAGCTCTAATTGTTTCATACACAGTCAGGTTTTATGAACCCTTCCTTCCTCGGAGCCGCTCAAACCCCAAAGTGCTTAAAAATCCGCCTCTACAAAACACATCTTAAACTTCTGTTTGACTCGAGATCAGACGCACAGCTTCAGTCCAGACAAGCATGCAGTATTTCTCATCCACCGAGGGCAGCGCCGCTTTGAATAATATATGGCAGAAGGTTTTGGGACTTCATACATTATAATAAAGCTTTGTAGCATCACCACTTTAACCCTAAGATTTACATTCAGCCTCTGAGGCTGTGAAAACCTACTCTCTGTTGGTGTGAGCAATAGGATCCTACACGAACACATTTTCTGCCAAAAAACTAATAATTAATTTAATAATTAAACAAGATAAACAATAACCATAAAACATTCACAGGGCCAGAGCACGCTTACCTCATTATGATACAACGTTTTGGTTTGAAGAAAAGAGTAAGTGAAGCGCTCTCGTACAGCACAATTGAGTCCATCACTGTAATTCTTACTTTGTGGCTTAGGGCTCCTGCACACGGCCTGCGTGGCGTGAGCGAGTCCGTTTTTATTTCAGCTCCCATGGTAACAGGTTAGAGCTTGCACACCGCCTGCCTGACACGCACGTCTCAGGCGCTGCTCGACCCGCGCCGAAAACGCGTGCATGCTGGAAATAGGAGCGACGCCTATTTTTCACGCGACACGCTAGCTTATTGGAAGCGTTTTCTGGCAAAATAGAATACGAAAAGATAATTATGCCATTTTGACATGAACACATTTAATAAATGACATTTTGATGTTTGAAAGTCTCTAGGTTTTGACATAACTGCAGATATAAATGTAATTTCCAAAAAATAATAATAAATAATTATTGATTTTCAGTACAGAACGAAATATTCTGTAGCCTATTTTGACGTCAATACTGCCCAAGTTGTCTTGCTGTAATCAAATCAGTATACATTTATGTTTATGGGAAACACACGTGTACAGACTAGAAGGCAGTGTGCAGGAGCCCTTATTTGGAGTTGTTGCCCAACAGGTTTATTGCTTATGCAGCGCAGCGATTTTCACTAAATCACGCTAGTCGTGTCAAAAGATTTTTACGGAGGCAGCTGATACTGAGGGAGTAATTTGTCCTCGGGCACATTTAGCAATCACACTGATGCCAACCGAACAGTGCCCTGGCCCACCTCTTTCACCACTATTCAAACAAACTGTACTTGGGGGTCAAACGTGCTTGGGTAGTTTGCCTGGGCCAAGTGTGAGTATGCCCTTAGAGCATTTTTGGTTATTTCAATTAAGATATTTCTCACCTTCATCTTCACCTTGCAGAGAAACTAAGTTTACAGACGTCCCACCGAAACGGATTCACATTGACAAACTGACAAAGTCTAATTCTTTTCTGTGTGAGATTCAGCTCACCTCACAGAGTCCTGCTGGTTCGGCTGGTCGAGAAAGAGCTTTGCAGTCTGGAGGTTGTGGGTTCAAATCCTATGTGGACTGTTTGTTTTCCTTCTGTCTACCCTTTAGAGGGCTGTTTCATAAAGGTGTCTCTTATTGTGAAAAGAGATTGACACTGATTGGTTCTTCTTTTAGTACGATGAGTAAAAACATTTTCCTAAATTGTGAAGTGACTCATATCTCTGCTGAAATGTTGTATAGCTGCAGAGGAGTTTTAACCTGTCAGCAGCTGCTGATGGAGCTCCCACTGATGAAAATAAACATATTCGAAAATCTTTTGGACAAAAAGCAGACAAATATTATTTATTTAGCCTGAAACACAACCTCAGGCTGAAACCCTCAAGAGTCAATTCTCCTCATGTAGACCTGATAGCTAAGCTGGTAGAGAAAGAGCTTTATCATCTGAAGGTTGTGGGTTTGAATCCCACCTGGATTGATTATGAGTTCCATCTGTCGGAAGGCTATTTCATAAAGGAGTCTTTAAGGGATGGTTACCACTTTTAAACAGTAGATCATACATGATCCATTAAAATACCCTTAATAGGAAAGGTAGGATTGTCTCAAATTTAAAGAAAGCAAAAACGTTTTTAACCATTTCATCTATTGTAATCCTTTTATTTATCGATTAATCAACATGTAACCTGGCATGAACCCCCCTAAATGTGGAGCAACTCCCTGAGTTTGCACTTTAAATTACAAATGAAGGTCCTTTTTATAGTACAAATTATAAGTGCACCTTATGAGCACAATACAGCTGCCTCCTTGTATCTCTCTTTATATCCCTTTTGTAATATCTGACATATTTGTAAAATGCAATTAGCCACATGGGGTTGAAAGTGTTCTACATGGCAACATTTGACTGTGTGACTTATGACAATTAAAAAGACTTAAGTCTTTCATTATTTTTTATATTTCATGGGGAAATGTTTCATCATTGCCGTGTACTGTAGTGACAGTACAGCCCATGATGAAAGCCTCTCTGAAAATCATACAATAAACCCGAGTAATTTCATCACATCTCCCTTGCGGAAAACTCAGCTGACTGGACTCCTTTATTTAAATTTCAACTGGTAAATATTTATACAACTACAGAGATGCATGAATCACAGATCTCTGCAGAGAGGCTCTCCTGATGGAAGGGCGAATAATGAAGGAGCAGAAAATCATTTGGGGATAAGCTTCCTTTCCTTTTTTGACTGAATGAGGTCTTAATCTCACTGGTGGTATGAAGGAAACAATAATAGCACTCATGTGCAGAATAATGGCAGTGGGGAAAAGGACGGGGACAGACAGACAAAACAAGGGTAGATTTGGAAAAGGGGCTTAAAGAGCCACGTTGTTACATAAAAAGGAAATAGGTCGGGGAAAAAGGGAATCAGTAGTGGGCATCTCTCCTCGGAGCGTGCATGCAGAGATATCAAAGAAGAAGATTCCCAGAGCAGAATTATGAATTCATGAACCTCATGGATGTTTGGCGAAACTTAACAGAGCGACTGACACTTTCTGCAGATAACTAACATTTACAGATAATAAGTGTGAGCATTGACGACAACGGTGTTGGACTGGGGGTGGAAAGGGGCTGAGTACCCATGAGGGCCCATAAATATGCTAGAATGAATAGCTGTGGATGTGGGGAGGGGAGCCCATAGAGAATGCCTTTCTATGGGGCCAAGAATTTTGTGCTACGCCCCTGAATGAGGAACACATAGAAGAACGGAGCAGATCTTAAATTGCATTAAATATTAAAATGTAGTCGCATCAGCTTTCTTCAGCCAAACTACGACAGAAAGTACTTTTTTTTTTTTTTTTTTCACCGAGCATTGCATGCTGATAAACCTTGTGCAGCCACATCTATATCTGTCAGTCTTAAAGGAGATGAACGCAGGAGTATTGTTATATTTGCATAGTATCACATTCATCCCATCACCCTCATGAAAGAATTCAGTCAGCGCTTCCGAGATTTTTTCTAGCATTGAGAGAATTTATTCTGGTCTTGACTCCCTTCCTGATGGATGCAGAAGAAGTGGAAGAGAGTCTGCAATTAGAACTAATCGAAATGCAGTGTGATCATTTTCTGAAGAATCAACATAAGCTTCTCTCCCTTCCCGACTTCTACAGGAGCTTGTAAAATGCCAAGTATGCTCTGATGAGACGCCACCCAAAAAGACAGTCAGTGGTGGAATGTAACTAAGTACATTTACTCAAGTACTGTACTTTGTGCAAATTTGAGGTACTTTACTTTAGTGTTTTCTTTTCATGCCACTTTCTACTTCTACTCTGCTACATTTCAGAGAGAAATATTTTTATTCTTTTATTTTAAATCTTTTTACTCCACTCCATTCATCTTACAGCTTTAGTTACCAGTTACTTTACAAATTTAGATTTTTGCAGACAAAAACACACAGTTTATATAATACAATGTTTTCTTATAAATTAAACTAGCCAACAATATAATGGCCTACAGGTCCAGCTGAAATGATTAGACCATTAAACACTTGCAAAAAACACTAAACAAAATGTGAGGATTTTTCAGCATTGAGTAATTTTACTTTTAATACTTGAAGTAAATTTTCCTGATAATACTTGCATACTTTCACTTAAGTAACATTGCAGGATTTTTACTTGTAACAGAGTATTTAACAATGTGGTATTAGTACTTTTACTTAAGTAAAGAATCTAAATACTTCTTCCACCACTGCATACAGTGTGTGAGCAAACATTTTCTCTGTCAAAGCTATAGTGCGCAACTATTTTATATTATTATTGAACGTCTGTTACATTCAAGCCATCGTTGCCAAATGAGTTATTACAAAGCTAATTAATTACTATCGGTTCCACAAAACTCCCTCTGTATTTCTCAGTATGGCTATGTTTACAACAGCGACGGTCAGCTTTGGAGACAAAGAGGACAATAATAAAAACTAGAGATATAAAGATAATTACCTCTACTGAAGAGTCCATCATGTTTTTTAATCCACTGTTTCCTCCTTGAGCTACTAGCAACTGCTTGGAGGAGGGGTGGGGGCGGTATGGAGAAAAAACAAAACTCACAACTTCTCAGTTTAAACATTTTATTTAAACACAATACAAACACCCTCCCCACCCCACATAAGAACATTTTATCCCCCTCCTAAAAATATAATACAATGAGTGCATTCCATAAATATGTCAACTTTCACCATTATTTAAGTCCTTGCAAGGGATACTATTCTGATTTATAATGTATGCCTGCTCCTGGCGCAACACATGCAAGTTTAAATCTAAATGGTGCACTAAATTGGTCATAATTTACATAACGTTACACTCAGGATATCCTCAGCTGGTGCTCCCTGATCCTGATGCACATGAAAGTACCGAAATTTGTAATGAACTAACTGTAATGCAGCCTTTAAGACCTGGAAAAGACAACACTGTCATATCATGATATTACGATGTCCAAAATGTAAGACGATATCTAGCGTCATATATCGATGTCGATATAATATTGATATCTTGCCCAGCCCTACTGCCAGCTATTCTTCAGTCCAAAGCGCAGCATCACTGCTCCCAGGTAGTGCAACGCTGTTCCCATTATAGGTGAGTTCAAAATATATTCATTCATGTGTTAATGAGCCAAATTGCTTAATAAATGAAGTAAATTAAAGTTGATCACATTTTCTAACAAACATCAGTCAATGTGTTAACAAGCCCAATAATTGTAATGTTGAAATGTAGGCTGTTTTTCTTTTCTTTAAGCATATTCAATTATCAAGCACAATTTATCTACATTTGATTGATTTTTCTGTGGAAGTAAGATGATAAACCTCACCTCTAAAAAAAAAGGTTTGGACACCCCAGATTTAAAGTATTGCTTTTTGTATTTTGCATCCCATCGTGGATGTGCTCCGAATGTGACATTCCACCCCTGAAGTTTGGGAAAGCGCTCTTTTGTGCTTGCACTGCAAACGGTTGAAGTGCTCTGCCTCAGTGGGAGGAAGAAAGAGCAAATTTAAAATTCAATTTAGCAGCTGGTAATTAAGCTACACAGCAAAGCTCCTCCGTAAAGTCTGACTCAAGTTAATTGTAGATTCAAAATAAAAGCGCTCACATAAATGGACCCTAAAACCACCCCCATTTGAGTCCTTAAATGCCAAAAGAAGGAAAAGTTGCTGATGAAATATTAATGCCAGCAGTGATTTTGTGTTCAGAGAGCATCATCCTCCGTGGTGTGCTTTTGTTTTGACAGTTCAGTAAGCTGCGACCCTGTCATGAAGTGACAGCTTCATGATGAGGGCAAGTTTGAGAAAGTGAATAGCAGCAGTTTGTGACTGCGGTGAATCCTGTAGATCCAATCATTTCTCTTGATGAACACTGTGCTCCATGCTGGTTTATGATAGTTTATTATTTATTTATATGGCTCATAATGGGAAAGTGATGCCTTATTAAACTCATTTTCATAATCACGAGTCCTCTAAACACAGTGTGACATGCAGTGGTGAACTCATGCTGTCTGAGGGGCAGGGGCAGGGGAAATAAAAGGCACCAGTGCGTAGAAAGTTTTCTAGCATGTAGGGCAGCCTATATGGCACTGCATTGCATTTTCTCCAGTGGAAGGGCACGCAGGAGGACACTTTAACACGTACCAAATGTACCATATAATAGTAAAGCAACAACATTGATTCAGTTTTTAAGAGGTAAACACTTCTTAAAATGTAAAAAATAACACTACAGGTCACTGGTGGACACAGAGAGAGCAGCCCACCACTGCTTCCCAGAGTTGTTTAATCCTGTCACAGAGTGTAATAGACTGGCTGTGCAATGTTTTGGTGTCTGATAAGCCTTTAAACTCACAGATCTACTACTTAAACTGGCTATCCTGGACCCTTATTTCACCATCTTACTCGTACCTAAAGCAACACATCCCCACGACTTCAGCCCCTTTGTTTAAACACAGGGCTGATTTAGTCTTCTTCTTATCCTTTCCAGGTTTGATTTTGACCAAACACTGTCTGATGTACATTGAAACACTTAAACAATGTTATTTGATATTAACTTTATATGATATACATGGTTTAATAACACAACAGTGTGTAAAAAAAGAAAAGAAGTACTTTATGACCCTCTGTGGATTTCCACCAATTGTCCAGTTTCACAGGTTAGACTTCCTATTAAAACGCAGCAGCTGGAAAATGAGCAATCTGAGTGAGGGAGCCCAAGTGAGACATTAATATGAAGGGCAGGGAAGAGAAATGGCTCCCAATTTACCTCTCCCACCTAAGACATGCACACATGCACACGTACGCGAGCAAACACACAGCACATTCTCTCTGTACAGAAGCCCATAACTTGTGTTTCAATCTATAGCAGTTAAACCATAGAGACGCCACATAAATACAACAACTATTAAAAAGATATTAAGCTTCCAGAGGGGGAAAGAAAAAGCTACTTCACAAACTTTCTGATGTGTCGGTTTTATTTGCTATGTCACTTAAGATAAGTTAGATACATCAACACTGTCGTTAAGAAAATTATTATTATATGAGATGGATAAAGTACAGAAAGTCTTTTTGTATTAGCTAATGCTGACAGTGAAGCGATTACAACCAGCAACGCCAGTAAGGGACTATCTACTAAATCATTGAGACTGTCCTCGACGAAAAAAGTTGTTAGTACTAGCAGCTTATTACGACCCATATTTACGTTTATAGTTAGGGGTTGATTTCTAGACCATAGTAATAATGACAGGTGCAAAGCAGGAAGTCGTAGTAGTATTAAGGTAAATACAAGACTTTGGCCCAGGAGACTGCTGTTCGTGTCCCGTTTCTGTAACTGAAAGTCAATGTTGAGTTGTTTTAACTTCACGTAACAAACATTACTATGTCATGTTCTACGTCACGTGTGAAATTACGTCATGTCCTTACGTACGGAAGTGAAGTAACGTAACAAATGTACAGATTTTTATCACAAACCACAATCTTTTCCTAAACCTAGGCAACTGAACTACAAACGTTTTCATGTTGACCACGTGTTTAAAACTGAGACTGTTTTGTTTAGGTATGAGGACGTGTTGAAGAGCGCCAGGCTTTGAAGCAAATTGCACATAGTGACCAAACAGTGGAATTACAGCTTTCTGGTCTGTCACATGATGCCCTCTGGCCCAAAAGACTTTACCTATAGACTAACATGTAGAAAGAGAAGAAAGAGATGGCTGGGCAGCACGGTGGGTCAGTGGTTAACACTGCTGCCTCACATCAAGTATGCACTGCAGAGTTCAATCCCTGGTCTGGACAGGACCTTTCTGTGTGGAGTTTGCATGTTCTTCCTGTGTTTGAGGGGGTTTCCTCCCACCATTAAGACATGCATGCTAGGTAACTATGACTACAGTTGAAAATTAGCAGACTGGCTAACACTGGCACATTTAAGAAATGTTGATTAATGTGCATTGTCTTAATAGATCAATGGGTCAATTTTTTGAGCATCACAACCCTCATGAAATGACTTATTTCACTATCAGAATTGCAGTCTGATAACATTTGGAAAGCCTAGAAGAAGCCACAAGATTGAAACATTGTATGTCCATTAAAGTTATAGGAGCGCCAAACCTGAAATAGCTGATCAGACAGCGGAGGTCTTTAGTGTGCCTGCTCTATGACCTACAGTGTGGAAGCAGTGCCGATCATCCGAGTAATTTTATACATGGTGTTGGCTCCATGAGGGCTCCATGTGCCACTGAGTAACTCTCTGCCCCTGTCTTGAACGCTGTATTCAGCTCATATAATATGTCCATGGTGGATCTCCTGCCACTGGGGTGCTAATTTAGCAAACGCTCCTGTGGGTCGCAGAGGGTAAGACCAATGTGGTCACATGAGTTGGAGGACTTGTTGAAATCATTGGTGCGGAGGGAGGGCATGAAGAGATCTTTTAACTGTTACTCATCCAGGCCCTTTTTATTGCCATTTTCCATCTGTCCACCAGATGCTCTCGGACTTTCCCTCCTTTCCCTGTCACCTGATTGCCCCACCTATTTACACACCTGTTCCCACTTCCCTCATCAGCCTTGCAGTTACCTCACCTTTTGCTCACCTGCATCTCATTCTCTCATCAGCCTCTCAGTTCATACCGGCCCAGTTCCATTTATTCCCTGCCAGCCTATCTACACTCTCCCTTATCCTTGTGACAATTCCTGTATAGATTTATATAAAAAAATATAAAAAAGATCAAATAGTTACATCAAGAGATGGCTTTTGTGTGTGTCACAGCTTATAAAGGTGAGTCTGCAATCTTATCTTTGTACTTTACTCATCAAAATCAACTAGCTACAAGGACCCGTATGTCAGTTTTACACACAGACAGTGGTAAACGGTCTCTCCAGAGAATGCATAATTTAGAATCCGTCTGCAGCGGCCTTCACTTTCATTTTTATTCTGCATCATTACAGAAAGCAGCACACAGCTTTCTTTGTCTTGTGCCAACACTGGATTTTAGTTTAACAGTGTTTTGATGGATTTGTGGAACAGCTGTCTGGAGAAAAGTCTCCAACACATTTGGCCATGCGATTCGAGCATCCTACAATTGGTTTGATTATAAAGCACAGTCAGATATACATAGTAGGGTGAGCGGTGCGCTCTTTAGGAGTCACATTAGTAGTCCCTTCTTTCTTTTGGCTGGCTGATAGTGGGCAGGATTTAGGAATCAACATGGTGGCTCTTGTGATAGCTCCTCGCTCGAACTGAGCAGGCCCTATTTCGTGAAGGCCATCTCAGAGCTCTTATTCCTGCCCCAAGGAGCAAGGATCGAGGATCTAGGAGGGAACTCTGAGGAGCTATGAGCAAGGATACACAAGAACAGCCTTTCCGGAAGCCGTGCAGCTGAAAGCCGTTGCTAACGCCACCCTTACAGCTGACGATTTTACGTGACGCTTCAGAGGAAAGTACGTCTCATTCCTCTAAAATAAACGTTTCCTCTCTCCTCACAGGATTTCCTTGCATCTCTCCCCTCCTTGGTGGGACGTACGCCAGATTGGGATTTTGGCGCTGAAAAACCTTGAGAGAGAGAGCGCTCTGGACTGGCCGATTGTGAGGACCTCTTGGTTGGAGCTAGCTGTGAGTGCTGACTGGAGGTAAGCCCACACACAACCTACTGCCAGCCTTCTCTTCACAGAGCACATTATGTTAGGGAATGAACTTACCCTAGACACACTATGAGCCGAATTGTGTCATTCTCGTTAACGTACATATAAAGCAATATATCCAATTTAATTTATATCTTTTTGTAATTATTCGGAATCTGGTGGTGGTGTTCAAGTCCATCAGTACCTAATAAGATATTCTTTCCCCCCCTCCCCATCCGGAAGTGAAGGAGACACATGTTACTGAACAGCTCAGTAACATGTGTCTCCTTCATTTCCGCTTATAAGCCACACCCACCCCAGCTGGGCGCCCAATAGACAGTTGGATTGTGTCATTACAATATTAAGTGACTGTATGCAATTGCATTCTGTGGTATATAATTAGGAAATAGGACATTGCTATTGTATTTATTCTTAGAAAGTGACACATTTGTTATGTCATTCTGACAATAATGCAAACATGCCAGAAACCACAGTGTAAGTTCATAACTAAGTTAAAAAGAGAGAAGCAATTTTACAATGTGCCTTCGTAATGGAATTAAGGTTGCAGTGTTGATGTATAGTCTCTCTGACCCAAACAATAAAGGATAATTATAATGGAGAATGGGAATATGGCCAGAAGAGACTGGCTTTATCTTTCTGAGGGTAATATTTCTGTGGATTTGTCTGTAAAAGCGAGGAAGGTCGCACAGACAAAAAGAACTTTAAAAAGAAGGGAGAGAGAGAGAGAGGTTACTTTGAACGGCCATTGAGTCCAAAACCAACTGTCTTCATTCAGTGTTGAGGACATGAACTGCTGTTACTGCCAGAAAACATCCATTTGATGAAATGAAACTCATCGATCTGGGAGTTTTGGACAATAGACTCAAGCTCATTTTGAGCTGACACAACAGACATTTTGTCCATGAATAGAAATCAGTGTAAATGTCCAGGTATTTTATCGAGAGCTCTGTGTAGAAAAAAAGTTCCTGTTGGAGATCTGCTGCCAAAAGGAATCACAATATTCGATCTCATTAAAGACATTACATTCTGAAACGGTAAGCATTTAATTTACATTCGATCCATACCCTTTTGTTCTGTTTCAGCACATTTATACCACAGCAGATTAAGAGTATCAAGGCTTTCGAGCTTATTCACTGTGGACTTTAAGCTGAACCAGCAATATTCCACCAACTTCATATATCAGCACAGTGTGTGGCATTTTAAAAGACTACTGTAGCTCTGGCCTATCAGACAGCTTTTCAAATTAAAAAGACTGAGACCAGCGTGAGTTGGTTTGCTTGGGGCTTGGATAAATGAAGTTGTCAGTGGCCGCTCCGTATGATTCATAGGTTTAAAGGCTGTTTGTTTGTAGTAACGGATGCTACTTCTGTCAGGGCTCTCACATGTGAAGAAAGACCTTTTATAGTAACCACATCAACGTCAACAGCTACCACAGAGTATGATGAAAGGGATATAATGGATTCATAGATGCTTCCCAAGAGGGCCACACTTTTCCACTTAATGATGGTATTATAGCAGCTGGTGGTAAAGCCTTAGCATGAATTACAGCATCCGTAGCAGATAAAACCGAGCCCACATTTTTCCCCGTAGTCATGCTGAGCTTGTGTGGATGGAATATTGTCTGCATCTAATGGTTTAAAGTTATTTAATGTTTGTATTGTAAGTGGGAATGGTTAGTTGATGGACAGGGTCAGACTGACACGTCACATGAGGGGGTGTGGTGGTGTTGATCTGATTTAACCCAGCCATTGCAGGTGTGTGGAGTTTTGATTCAGAAAGCAGAGGCGGAGAGCTTCATGCAAACTTTTTTTATCTTTTGGACAGAGCCAAGCTAGCTGTTTCCCCCTTCTTCAAGGCATTATGCTAAGCTAATTGGCTGCTGGCCGTAGCTTTATATTCAGTGTATAGACATTGTTACTGATCTTTTAATCTAACACTGCAAGAAAGCAAATTAGTACATTTCCAAAAGTAACTATTTCTTGAAGTGCTCATATTATGCTTTTTGGCATTTTCCCTTTCCTTGTGTTAAATATCTTTTTTTTTTTTTTTTTTTTTTTTGTGTGTGTGCGCACGTTATAGGTTTACAAAGTGAAAAAGCCCAAAGTCTACCCCAAAGGGACTTAACATCTCCAACAGAAAACACTGTTCACAAACTGCTCCAAACAGCTCTATTGTAGTCCAGCCTTTACTTCCACACTTTTACACACACGTTATAATGCTCGCCTAGCTGCTAGCATGGCATGCCCCTCATGCCTGCTTCTGACGGGTAGTAGTCCTTACCTGAGACTTATTATGAACCTGAAAATGAGCATTATATGCTCATTATGCTCATTTTCAGGTTCATAATTGTATTTAGAGGTTATATCAGAATAGGTTTACATGATTTAATTTAAAAAAACACCCCATTTTTGAGCTGCAGCTCCTCTTTTCACCCTGTGTATTGAGCTCTTTGTTTTAGCTACAGAGTGAGGCATCTCACTTCTATTCCATCTTTGTTGGGAGTCTCACATGCGCAGTAGCTAGGTAAGGACTACTAGCCAGTCAGAAGCAGAGTATGAGGACATGCCATGCTAGCAGCTAGGCGAGTATTATAACGTGTTACAAAGTGACGCACGTTCGTCACAGAAGTAAAGGCTGGACTACAGTAGAGCTGTTTGGAGCAGTTTGTGAACAGTGTTTTCTGTTCTGAGATTGTAAGTGCCTTTGAGGTGGACTCTGGGTTTTTTCACTTTGTAAACCTATAACATGCACAAAAAAGATATATAACACAATAAAGGAGGAAAAGCCAAACGGTATAATATGAGCACTTTAAGTAAATAAACTAACCTTCGTTAACCGTTGGTTTTTTTTTTTTTTAATTGACTGAAATAGCTACTCTAAGATCTGATCTCACTTTAATTAAATCCGAAATGAGAATTTACTCCAATCATACATACCACCCCTCATCAGGGGCACCATATGAAGTCCACTTGAAAGAATGAATGTAGTGAACATACCGAAAGCTGACACAGATGGAGGTTTGAGTGCAGGCATGTGGGCTTGTTGTGGGGAAGGCTCGTTAATCCTAATTAGTGCCCTTCGCTAATGAAGCCATTAACCCTCCTGTTGTATAGCCAAAGGGTCATGCTGCTGCTGCTGCTACATATGCACTTGTTTTCATCTTGTTCTGTTTTACCTTCAGAAGTGGCCTCTAATAGACTATAAATCTCACTACCATGCTCTTTAATTTAGCAAATAAGGCTTGTGTTTTAGCAACTGTTACAAGTTATATTTACATTCAGTTTTATGTCCGTCACAATAGTTGAGACTCATTACACTACAACAATTCAACGGATCAAATGTCATGTATACATTATGGTATCGTACAATTTAAAATTGCATACCAAAGCCAGAAATTAATTTTTGAATTAGACCTCTGAAGTGCAACTTTTGTAGCTGTGGTTTGCAAGGACATTTGTTTGTACTTGAGGACGGCCGACTGTTGTCCCTCAGGCTGAATACTTATTATTCTAAGGGGAGCTGAAAATGCTAATATACTCAGAATAAAGGAGTATCTTGGTAGTGAATCTTCCTATGCTGCATGTAGCCGGAAAATCACTGAATTAATTATTTGTTAATTAAGCATCATGATGGAAGTAGCAGAGAGTGCTGCTAAATGAAACCGACGCCACAGCACAACAACAAAGTCAAATAATTAATCAATGAATAAGGACATCATTTTTTATATAACCTTATGATGCTCCCACTACTTTAGCATTTAAATACTTGTGTGTAGCAAAAGCAGGATCTCTGTTATCAATGTCCCCTTTTATGGCATCTGCTCTGTATAAAAAAAAAACTACTAATACTAAAAATTATTCTTTATTTTGTGCAAAGTAGAGTATGCTGTGTGTGGACATTGGACCGGAAGCTGCAGATTAAATTACTTTTGTATTGGTGTCATGTAATTCCCTGTGGGAAGGGGCACTTAGTGGCATGACGGGTAAATAAAATATCATCAATACTAATGTACTAATAATACAGAAAACCCTACTATATACAGAAAAATAAGTTTCCCAGGGACACTAAAAGCTGACATAATGACAAAATAACGACTTCCGATACAGGCTATGTGAGCTGGTTATGTTGTTAATTTGTGTATCTTGTAAGTTTATTTGAATTTGGAGGATGGTGAAGGTAACCCTAGATGTGTAGCAAATATCTGAATCATGCAAGTAGACTTATAGACCATATCGTTAGCTTATTTTCCACTTGTTGACTTCAGTAAGTTCATAAGCCAGCAGCAACTAAAATTTCTGGTAAGTACTGTCGGAACTTCTTTTGTTATTCAGTTCCACTTTGTTCTGTGCAAATGGCAGCCTTTTTGTATTTGGTTGCGTTTCCTGCTTTTCAAGCATGTTTTTTTTCATTTTCTGTTTTGTTTGCGCTTTTCTGTGTTTGGTTGCGTTTCATGTATTTTTATTATTATTTATTTGCATTATGTGTTCTTTTAAAATACATGTACGCTCGAGAGCTCTCCCCATAACAAACCTTTCACTCATTTACTTGAAACCATAACGCCCCAAATCCAGTTTTGACCATTCCTCTCAACTATTTGTTGCTCAGGTCTCACAAGGAGTATCATGACTTCAGTTGCTGGATTGCACAGAGATTGCTCTCTTCGTGCCCCGATGCTCAAAGAAACTACATCAAATAAAAGCTTGTGCATAGCCCGGGGGGCCTCTGTAGCCTCATAACACCTGTCTCTGTTTGGAATTGGCCAGGCAGTAACGTGGATCCCTTAAGATCAGGCCGGTGTACTCCCATATCCCATCAGTCTCTTTTTATTCATATTGATCGCCACCCCTCCTTCTTCTCGGAGAGTAATCACCGGCTGGCAGCGAAGGAGGAATGACAGCGGTTCTTACATTCTGCATATGGATGAGATATAATCTGTCTGCTGTCTCCAGCTGGAAGTGCTATCAGGAGGCCGCGGGGCACAGGAGCGGAAATGACAGTGTTCTTTTCAATCACTGTTCTCTTTTGAACTGGGTGTCTTGGACATAACTGAGAGATAAAAGATTTAAAACACACACACACACACACACACACACACACACACACACACACACACACACACACACACACACACACACACACACACACACACACACACACACACACACACTCTTTGATGAGCAGTATGCATTTAGAGCATATAGTTTCTAGATGACAGTGTCTGCGACTGCTGACCTCTTGGCAACCATCTCTGGTCCAGCTCTACTTTCTCTCAAGTGACAGATAAGCTCAGAAATTCGGAGGCAATCCTTAGCACGCCTACCAATCACTGTCAAAGCCTCACTTGCTTCTCTATGCGCGACAGCTTTGGAGATCTCTTCCCTGTCTCTCCTAGATTTGGATGGAAGTGTGATTGTGGTCTCTTCTGAGTGGCAGCACCAACTTTACACAGCAGAGCTTCAGAGCACATGAAGACTAATTGCTCCACTTTGTCCTCTTGCTACCTTTTGCCTTACGCAATTCTAACTTTATCTAGTTTCATATTGTCAGAACAAAAGTGTCTCGGCACTGTTGGCACAGGACATTTCTCTCTTCTCTCTCTCTGCAGCGTTGCAGCTGCTTTAATCACTGTTGTTTAATCACAAAACATTTCAGTAGCTGTCTGAACACTTAACTGTGCTGCATTATTTAGTGTGGAAGGGTGTTCTTGTCTTCCATGCAATGTGACATGTACACTGGAGGCATGCAAAGTGCACGCCGAGAGCAAGGTGTACAGCAATGTTGTCTCTGTAGTTTGCATCTTATTAGACAGGAGACAGTGGATGTGTATTACAAAAGTAAAGGGAGGGACAGTTATTCACATCCAAACACAACAAGCCTCATGGCTTGAAACATGCTGTCAACTCTGATGGGATCAGATATTTACTTTAATCGCCTCACATTGCCCCCTCTGTCACTTACTCGCTTATTTTCCCTCCCAAATCCTCCATTTGCATCCCAAATGTTCCCTTTCCCGCCATCTGGCAGTGACTCATAACACAAGTGACCCTTTTGCGTTGTTAGGTTTTACATTAGCACAGTTACTTCTAATTATTTTTGCACTGTCTGGACCAACAATCACATTAACTGCACACTATACATTTATGGTAAAAGAAAGTACTCAGATCAATGCCACAGTCCTGCATTCACATTTGCTTTATGCAGAATGGCCCCATTCACTGTGTTTTACTGGGACATAAATTACACCACTGGATTATTGTTACAGATGCATTGACATCCCATCACATCTGTCGGACGATACTGAGGATGTTTCATGAGTCTGGTGGCTAGTGCTCTCCTGCATGCTCTTGCATACTGGGGCAGCAGACAGAGTGGCAGACACGCAGGGTTTTCCCTACCATAATAAAGCTTAGGCGCAGCACCCAAGTGGCTGCAGCACCCAAGCGGCTGCAGCACCTAAGCCCAATAAATGTAAAATCAATGTGACTCAAAACTAAATGACTTATTTCAAATCTAATGATTGTAGTTGGTCCCCAGTGGACTTCTTTAGCGAGTTTTGTCTTTAAGCTTTACGAATGTTATTTATATATCTGTTCTAACTTTTCCAACGTTTTAGACACATACAGTAATAATAATGGTCCAAAATGACGACATTCAGGGTACCTGTGCGGTCTTAGAAGTATTACAAAAGGCTTACATTTAACTTGGAGAATCCTGGGAGTACCCTGAAATTGCATGTTTTTATTTAAATAGTTCACATTTTCTTGAGGGAAGACTCCTAAAAGTCCCCGTTTGAATATGTGTACCTAAGTCTTCCACAAACCTAGGGAAAACACTGCATCGGTGCATCGCAATGTGGACTTAGACGATTCTGCATCGATGCAGTGAAAGACCATAACCGATTATTGCCTACTGATGTTGATTTTCCGGTCACTGCTTTTTTAGTTTTTTGCCTTTTGTCTGCTGTGATCAGACTCCACTACATTCAGGAAGTTTTATTTTTTATTTTTTTTAATTTTTTTTTTTTTAAATAAAGAGCAGATGCAATAAAAAGGTGAGTTCATATATATCTGACTCCTTGAATTTGTTGATGAAAACCATGTGTAGCAATATGTAGTAATATTGAGGAGGTGACTCATTGGGATATCGATTTGAATCGTTGACAAGATTTACTTCGCCTTCTCCCAACCCAACATACTAGTCAGTCTGCGGAGCACCTTCGGCCACAGACTCAGACACCACCATGCATCACAGGAGGTCCTTCTTGTCTGTGGCCATCAAACTACAGTGTATATATCTCCTCCCTCTGACTCACAACACATATTTCCATACATCTCTATGATGTGAATATTCTTGGACAATTGTATGCAATAATTACTTGTGCAATAATTTATTAGTTACATGTGTAGGCCTAATATCTGACATTACTGTAGTCTCACCTATTTTGGCCACTTGTTCTCTGCTGCTGCTTATGTTCACACTGTACTTTTATTTATGTTCAGTGTACTCTAATGGCATGTATACAATCCATATAATAGCAGCACAATCTTTTTAATCCAATCTTACTTTACTTTTACATAACTTTTTATTTCTTGCACTTCAGCTATGTTACTTTACACACCTATTTAGTTTTTATCTTACTCTTGTTTTTGCTGCTGAGCAACTGCAATGAAACAATTTCCCTGAGGGAATCAAAGAATTCTAATTCGGAACATGTAAGCAGCATGTTATTGTTTTTCAACTACTTAATATACTGTTGTGAAACTAAGTATATGACAAATCACATTTTATAATATCATAGGTTTTCTATATAAAATCTTAATCTGTGAAGTGGCTACTGTCACAAACTGCTTCAGGGAATGTGACAAGGAGGGAGAACACTCCACGCAAGGTTATTTTATAAAAAAAATAAACCGGTTAACACTAATGAGCAATGGAGTGTGAAGATCGGCCATGTAAGCATGACCCTCCTATGTCAGTCAATTGACTGCTCTTCTCTTTCTCTGGGGACTACCAACGTTCAACTTTACAACCAAACTCCTGCTCTCCCTCTGACAGATTAGATAGATACTCAGCCAAAGGCGGAAGTCTGGCACCATAACCTCAGATTGGCCAAAACTACATTTCTGTTAACCCTTTCCTTGACTGGGTTACAGGTGCATAGCATCGGTGAAAGCGACACAGGATATTAAACCTGTTTTCAAGCCCTTTTGAACCTGTAATTGTTTGTCCTCTGTCACTAACAGACAAGTTCGCAAATTCTCACTTCAAACCCTAAAATAGATATATATTTTTTTTATTTTTTTTTGCCATTTGTAAGCCTTTTATTTACAGGACCGGACCGCTGAAGAAATGAGGGGTAATGACATGCAGCAAAGGGCTGCAGGTCGGAGTTGAACTCGGGCCCGTTGAGGAGTAAACCTCTACATATGGGCGCCCAAACAACTCAGTTGGTAGAGCGGGCGCCCATATGTAGAGGTTTACTCCTCGACGCAGCGGGCCCGGGTTCAACAAAGACCTGCAGCCCTTTGCTGCATGTCATTCCCCCTCTCTCATTTCTTCAGCTTTTTAGGGGAGGCTTGAGCCCCCCTAAAAGGGTCTTAAATCGCCAATGAAGAAAAAGCCCTTTTAGCTTATTTTCCAACACCACGGATGATTAGGCGACTTCAGTAACTGCATAAACCACAAACCATGGCAACAACTTGCATATCTGGGTGTGTTTGTCAGACTTTAGTAGTTTTATTTTGTTCTGTGCGACTTGAGAGCTATGACTGGGCCCAAAAAATCAGGCCACACCCTACATGAACCCGCATAGTTTCTGTCCAAGCCCAACCCTATCCCCAAAACACGGCAGCAGTTTTGGGCTCGAGCATGATTTTAAAAACCTGAATTTCCAATGGAAAAAAAGTGTATCCATGCATATGAATTTAATAGATTTCCAGAAGATGGCGGTCACACAAAGCGGTACATGGCCCATACATTATTCATGACATTACACAGACTATACGGTCTGCATTTTAAAAACTCAAACAAGAAGAAAAAAACACCAGGAAATTTGTGCGAACTCCACCTTGTTCAAGCCCGGGGAATATTGAAAAATTACAGCCCGGCCCGAACCTGGTGAGTCAGGTCGGGCCCATTTGGGTTCTGGCAGAGAATCAAAGCTCTAATTGGGTTCGAATATTTTCGATTTGTTGCATGTTTTTGTATTTCATTGTGTATCTGTTTGCTTTCTTGTATTTATTGTGCGTTTTTGTATTTGATTGTGTTCTGTATTCGTCACACATTTACTTTGGTTATGTGCTGGGTTTGTTTTGCACGTTTTTGTATTTGGTTGTGTTTTCTGTTGTCGCATGTCTGTATTTACATTAGAAGTGTTAAGTTGCATAAAGTGGAAGTAGTCAAGTACTGTACGTGTACCTCAAAACTGCCATCAATTACAATACTTGAGTAAATATACTTCATTTACCTTACTCCTGAAGGTTTTTTAGAAAACATTTACAATTGAAGCAGCTGTGACAATACACAAGTTAGGATGTTTTCACAAGTGAGTGTCTCTTGTTATTAGCTGGTAAGGAGGTGGGGGAATAATGTCAGTGGGCTCTGATCTGAGGCTTCTAGGGGGTTATCAGCAATATCTTTGCAACAGATCAAAGCACTGCCTCCCTTTTGGGCAGCCCTAAGTTAGGAAACATGATTAAAGTGCTCTACTTTCTGCTAATCCTCTGAGGGGAAACTTGATAAATCTACTGAGCAGCAAAAGAAGTGGAAGGGAGGAGAGGCAAAAAGAGGGTGGATGGAATCAGCGTTTCAAAATGTGTCCTGTCATTCAGTCTTTATATACAACCCCAAAACCAAAGATGGCTTTTCTTGCCTGCATTTAGCAATTAATGAACAAATATGTTCAGTGAAATGTTTTCAAATGTGAACCCAAAAATGTTTCCTTCCAGACAGTCTCCCTACCCTGCAGATGAAGAGAGATGACACACTTCATATCTCTCTCATCCTCTGCAGTCAATGTCTTTGATGGAAACTGAAGTACTGTTATTTTCAATTATCGTTCTCTGTTCTGCTATAATACTTATCACTATTTTCCTGTGCCTCGAACCATTTCAAGCTGTCTCAGTTGGACATTTTGACACTGTACGAAGCCCCAAGCTCTTTTGTAATTGTTTACAGCGTTTTCTAAGTTAACTAATGATTAATGTTGCTGAGCAGATGTCTTTTGTCTCAGGAGGTGCGTGCAATGTAGTCTGGATCAATGGAAGTACATTTCCAGGATAACTGCCTGACATCGAATCTTCCGCTGTCTGTGTGTTGCCATTCTCAAAACCCCTTCACTTTGGAAAACAACAAACTTTGAGTTAGCAAGCTACACGCTGAAAATGCAGAGTTTTGAAGATCATTTTGATGGTGCAACAAGGCAGGGCTGCTTGGTTCTTTTGGGGAATGATTGTAAAGATTTACAAAGAATATGTTTACCGCATTTACTCTAACTGGGACGTACACATGGCGATACACTGGTAAGAGCAAATGAGGTTTAACCATGTATCAAGCTAATTTAAATAGCTTACATTTCAATCAGGAGAGACTTGTTTGCAGATATGCAAAAGGTTTAATGTACATGAGCATATAGCTGTACAGAGTATTGGAGATTGAATTTTTTTTTTTAAGTTTTGCAAAGCACAAAAACAATAGAAAAACAGGTACAGCACTGAAATAGCACAAGGTGGAAACAGGCAGCTAAAAACAATATGTAATGAGACCAACGTTAAAATTAGATAAACAGACTAATAAACAAACAAGGAAAAAAAAAAAGGAATAAACCAATGAAACCGGAGTTTCAAGGAGCATGTAATGGAAAGCGAACTCTGCATCTGGGATGCTGTATCTAGGCATCTACACCATGATGAATGATACTATTCCCCTGCCCCCCTCCAGGCCAGATCCATCAGTCCTGATTTCAACCTCTGGGCCTTAGTAGACCCAGGTAATTAAAAAAAGAGTCCCAAATCCTGTAGAATGTGAAGGGTTTGTCCTTTAAGGCCGTGGAAAAGGCTTCAAAAGGGATGTTAGTCACAGTACACAACCATTGATTTAGGGTTGGGGCTTTATTAGAGATCCACATGAGTAGAATACACTTCCTGGCACTGTGCAACAGACTATGCAATAGTTTTGTGTTATGGAAATCAGCAGGTAACTCATCAGGCAGACCCAATACGCAAGTCCTGGCTCCCAGATGTAAAGGGCGCTTAAAGACCTTGTCAAGCTGTTGAGCAATTGCGATCCAAAACTGCTGGATATAGGGGCAGCTCCACAAACAATGAAAAAGAGAGCCAACAGCAGATTGACATTTAATACAAAGATCTGATATGGCAGGATTCATTCTATGTCTGACCTCAGGAGTAATATAAAGACAATGTATAATCTTAAATTGTCTCTCCCAGGCTGAATTAGAAGCTAAGACATTGGATGGCTGGTTGCACTAACTTCCTGATCTGCCTCCAAATATTTAACATATTCCTTAAAATCCAATTATTTATCAATGACGATACTTTTTCAGGGGAAATGTATAACAAGTTGTGCAGGGGGATTCCATCCAAAAAGGCCGATTCACAACTGAGCCAAGTAGAGTTAGAGTCCTGTATGAACCATTCTACAAGATATTTAAACTGTACGGCCAGTTGGTACAATGAAAATGATGGAGCCAATAAGCTGCCACACTTGGCCGGCAGACTAAGAAAGCTGTATCTTAGCCTGGGTCTTTTTTTACATCAGATAAATGATGTAATTGAACTGTTTAGCTGTGTCAGAATTTTCTTTGACAACAAAATTGGGAGCATTTGGAAGAGATACAGGAGACGTGGGAGACTGTTCATTTTGATGAGATGGATACGGCCTAGCAAAGACAGGGGCAAGCCACACCACCCATCAAGGTCGTATTTCATGGTACGTAGAAGGGGAGTCAAATTAAGCTTATAAAGATCTTTCAATCATGGAGAAACTTTAATACCCAGATAGGAAAAGCCGTCCGGAGACCAGCGAAATGGTTGCGAGATGTTTGGATCCAACAATTGTGATTTGCCTAATGCCATGGCTTCACTCTTAGAAAAATTTATTTTATATCCAGAAAAGGAGCCATATCTATGAATTAACTTTATCAAATTGGGAATTGATTGTCTTGGGGAGAAGAGATAGATTAAAACGTCGTCGGCATACAGAGAAATTTTGTGCTGTTGATCGTTTAAGGGAATTCCTGTTATGTTGGCATCCTGTCTTATAACTGCAGCTAGAGGCTCCATAGCCAAGGCAAACAGTGGGCTCAAGGGGCAACCCTGCCTGGTGCCTCGTTCAATACTAAAATTACTAGACCTGAGCCCATTTGTAATTACAGCAGATAGAGGTGAGATCTGGATCCATTTTACGAAATCATCCCCCAGACCAAATTTATGAAGTGTGAAGAAGAGGTAAGGCCATTCCAACCTGTCAAATGCCTTCTCCGCGTCAAGAGAAATACCCAAAGCCTCAGAGCTATACATTGAGGAGTGCTGAATAATATTGATCAGTCTCCTTACATTATGTGAAGAATATCTCTCCCGAATGAACCCAGTCTGATCATTAGCAATGATATTGGGGAGGATTTTCTCCAAACGCAGGGCTAGGACTTTTGCTAACAGCTTCATATCTAAATTCAAAACTGATATTGGTCTATATGAAGAACATTCTTCCGGTGCTTTACCCTTTTTTGGTACTAAAGAGATATTTGCCTCCATAAGAGGAGGGAGGGCTCCTGCCTCAAATGAGAATTGAAACATTTCGAACAATGGATCCACTAAAATGGCATTGAACATTTTATAAAATTCTGCACAGAAACCATCAGGGCCTGGTGCCTTTTTTATTGGGAAGTAATTGAGTACAGCTCTTAATTTCACCCTGAGTCAATGGTTTACATAGGTCTTATCTTTGCTGGATTGTAACTTGTGGTAACTCCACTTTTGTAAAGAACTTGCGCATATCAAATTGTGACGGTTAGTTAAATTGCGAGGCATAAAGTTGCTTGAAGAATATTTTAAAAGTATCATTCATTTCTGCATTATTATAGCTAATAGTGGTCTTCGAGTTACGGATACCCGAAATGCTTTGGGTATGAGCCCTGTTACGAAGAAGATTGGCCAGATAGCGATTAGGTTTATTTACCAATTCGTACATCCTTTGCCTGGCAAAGAACATTGATTTTTTCCGCTTTTTTAGTTAACAAGGCCTCTAGCGCAGTTTTGACTGTTTGAATATCATTTCTCAGCTCTTCAGACGGGGAGAAGTTATATTCAGTCTGAAGTTCATGAAGATCCAGTTCCAATTTTCTGTTCTTTTCGACTGTTATTCTTTTGTCTAGCTGTATATGAAATAACAAGTCCACGGATGAAAGCCTTTGTAGTTTCCCATAATAGACCGGGGGACACATCAGGGGTCTTATTTTCTTTGAAAAAGAAATTAAGTTGTTCTCTTAAAAATGTCAAAAATAGGGTTGTGATTTAAGAAGGGGCTGTATCTCCAAGGTGTGCTCTGAAGACCCATATTTAAATTGCTTAAACCTATAAAAGGAGCATGGTCAGTTATAATAATGTCCCCGACACTACAGAACTTTATATTATTTAGCGAGATTTTAGGAGTCAAAACAAAATCTATTCTACTGCTAGTTTTATGTACAGTTGAATAATACGTAAATTCTTTATCAATAGGGTGCAACACACGCCAAGCATCGACAAGGCCAAGCTCGTTGCAGGTGTCTAAAATGGCATTGGCTCTCTTAGACATCGGACTTTGCACTGGTGGAAGTCTATCCAATACAGACGAAAAATAACAGTTAAAGTCACCAGCTATTACAGTGTTGTGACGAATCCAGTCCGAAAACTTAGAAAAGACCTGTGAGATGAATTCAGTGGACTGTACCGGGGGAAAGTATATATTCATAAATGACACAGCCTGGCCGTGGAGGCAGCCCCTTAACATTACATATCTACCAGACTTGTCTCAATGTCCGACAGTGGCAGGTGTTTGCTGATTAAAATAGCAACCCCCCTGCTTTTACTCGTAAATGAAGAGCTAACCACCTGTCCTACCCAATCACGCTTTAACTTGGAATGTTCATTAATAGACAGGTGAGTTTCTTGTAACATTGCTATATGAACATGCTCCTTTTTTAGAAAGCTCAAAATTGTTTTCCTCTTAATAGGGTTGTGTATCCCTCTCACATTCCAACTGCAGATCTTCAAAGTGGCTTTATCACTCGCCATTGTGTATTAAAAAAAATATCTTGGCAAACAATGATCAGGAGTATAGATGGCATCCTGGGCTCCCAGAAACTAACATGTAAAACAATGCTTTGCTCACTTCAAAACAACAACTATATACAACAGACATCAAACAAAAATAACGCGAACACATAGGGGTCAAACTTTGGCCTAATATACCCATAATGGGTGTCAGCTACTCTCCCTAACCAAGGGGAAGGTGCTAGGCCAGCTAATGGCTTCTTTTTTTCTTTTTTCTTTTTTTTTTAAATAGAGCACAACTCAGGTACGGCCCGCAGCTCTATAGATAAAAATGACAATCTTATGCTAACTACAGTAATAGAGCTAAAACTCCTAAAGTTTGAATAAGAAAATAACAATGTATCCTTTTAGGTCAGAAGGAGACCTAGGCACGCTTATTGACATTGAGCACAGTTTAGAGCCCCAACGTCACCTCAAAAGTGTGTTGCAACATGAACCTTATACCCCGTCCAACAACACAAGGGCAGCGATCCAGCGACAGAAAACCTTAATCCTTATGCTCACCAGATCCGGAAATTACAGACCAGGTCTCATATAGACACTTTAGACAACACATGAGAAGATATCCTCAGTCCTCCGGGACACAGGTGGTGGTCCCCGTTGGCCGCGTGGTTCCCCCCAGAAAAGCCTTAACATCCTTAGGTTGTTTGAAAAATTTCTCCTGCCCGTCGTATCTGATCCTAAGAACGGCTGGATACAGCATGGCGAAGACGATACCTTTCTCCTTAAGCCGCTGTTTAACAGAGTAAAAATCCTGGCGCTTCTTTACAACAGCTGCGGAGAAATCCTCGAATATCATGACTGAAGCTCTGTTATACAATAAAGCCTGCGCCTTCCTGGCCGCCTGCATGATCCGGACATTATCTTGGAAGTTGTGGACCTTAATGATGACAGTGCGAGGCCGTTGTCCGGGCGGCGGACGGTGTGAGAGAGCCCGGTGGCAGCGGTCCAGTTTAACAGCTCCGCCTTTGAAGCTAAATTGCAGCAGCTCCGGCAGCAAAGTTTTAAAAAATGAGACCGGATTACTGCCCTCGCTGCCTTCAGGTAGTCCGATGATGCGAATGTTACACCGCCGTCCCCTGTTTTCTAGCTCATCAATTTTATCCAGCGCTGTCTCCAACTTCTTCCCGACTTCGGCAAGCTTAGCAGTGTGGTTCACCATGGTGTCTTCAGAATCGGAGATGCGTTGCTCAGCCTCGTTAAGACGAGTATCAAGTGTAGCGAGTTTAGACGATCAAGCCTCAAGAGGACAGGGTCAATCTTCTTATCGAAGGAGGCCTCAACGCCTTTGAGCACCTCGGTAGTGATTCTTATTACCAGGCTATCAGTCTCCACTTGACCCATAAGTGGCGGCGGTGTGTGGTCCGCCATGCTAGCTTGGCTAGTTTGGTGCGACTGAACATCGACAAATTTGGCGGATTTAGCCATTTGGGTGATCTTCCTCTGGGTGTTTGGCATTCTTAGGTCCGTACAAGGTGTCCCGCTTTCGCCCAGTGTTTTTCTTTTTTTTTTTTATATATGTCTATGTCAAAAGTTACATCGAAAAACTGTATCGAGCTGCGGGAGCCGAGGTAGGGAGCCGTTACTCCGACATTTGCGTCACGTGACCCCCCCCCAATTAATACATTTTAATATAGGGGTAAGGAACCATGATATAACCCCCAAAAACATGACTGAAATTAGAAGGTAGGAACATGGAGGAAATGGAACACATTAACATTAAATACAGATTAATTTATAAAATATATGGGTTTACCTCCATGCAGCACAGATCTGAAACAGAAAAGCAATTGCAGTGATCCGTACCCGAAACAGCATGCAAAATGCTTCCCGCATTTCGGTCATCGGCTACTCAGGCCGGCATAACTCTGCATTTTTGCCGGTACGTCAACTCAGGCCGGCAAAAAACACGGCATCTCCGCCGGTACGACCATTTAGGCCGGTAAACATGAACCATAGCCATAGTATTTAATTTTAAGTAATTATCTAGTAATTTGATTGGCTATCTCTTAAGTACAACATGAACAGGATATTTCCGTCGAAGTGGGACGCTAACTGAAGAAGACAAACCACCACCGGTTATATGCCGGTACAGCAACTTGGGCGGTAAACATGAAGGAAAACAAGGCATCTCCGCCATTACGGCAATTTAGCCCGTAAACAAAGTAAAACCACATTATCTATTATGATTATGTATCTAATATAAAAGCAAATTAAATCAGCCTGCGAAATACATCCCGTATTTCGGTCATTGGCATCTCAGGCCGGCATAACACGGCATCTCAGGCTGGCATAACACGGTATCTCCATAAATCTGTAAATAGAAAACGAATGCAGTGATCCGTCCCCAAAACGGCATGCAAAATACTTCCCATATTTCGGTCATCGGCGACTTATGCCGGCATTGGCAACTCAGGCCGGTATAGCAAGGAATATCCGCCGGTACGACGAGTCAAATCTTGGCATCTCAGGCTGTTGGCATTTTAAGTAAGTAAGCAATGTCATTATAGCACATTTCACAGATAAAGATCACAGTGTAGAGTGTTTCACGATAAAATGCAATTCAGTACAACAAATTCAAATACAAATAGAAAACAATGAACAGCCATAAGAAAAACCTTGACTACTTAAAAAACTACGATTTGAATGCCTGCAAAAGAGACGTAAAATCTCTGCATCTCAGGCCGGTGGCAACGTAATGTCTGCAAAATAAAGACCAATAAAATCTTGGCATCTCTGCTGTAGGCCGGCTCAGGCCAGTAAACCCAAAAGCAAAAGAAGACAATTAGATAGCCATTAAAATTGTTAGTACCCGGCAACGAAGATGACGCCATTGAACAAAATAAACCGACATAAGGCAGAGAACACTTGCATTGATAACCCTTCATAAAACACGATGAATATTGCTTAACTCGCCACATGCATGATGCTGATGTCAGTAATTCCTACCACGGCAAAAACACTTTAACACCTCATCACTGGGTGCCAGATAAGACCTTTAGACATCACAGCTGCACTAAGTACAACTGCACAAAAGGTGTATCCACATATTCAACGTTACTATTTAAGCAGTTGTACATTTGTATACCCACCTTGTATATGTTAAATGTTCGTTCTTGTATTCTACCCTATTATGTCATGTAATTGTGCGTACGTCTATTGTATCGTATTATTCATGTATAGTGTCCTAGCATCTTAGTGTATTCCGCGCTGTGACTGTGACATAGCACGTCGTTTCCCAATCAAAAGAATCTTGCACCTGCCAAAGTATTAGAACAGTGATTTAACCCCAGAACATGTCACGAATATGCGCCAAATGCATAAATGTCACTCCGTCGCTTAGCAACACATGATATGAATGTATACAAAACATAGAGTTGGTGAAGAGAGGCTGGAACTTAAACCAGACACACTACGAAGTATTGCGCATGATAATGAGCTGCTTCCCAGCGAGTCCTCCGAACATGAACGGAGTGAGCCGCTAGAGGGCCTTAGCAATGGGAACAGCAGCGCCGTATACCACCGTAAATGCGCACATGAATTAAAGGAGAATTCCGGCCAATTTTTATGTTAATCTTGATAGCTATAGCTACGCGAGTACTTTCGATAGAAAACCCCGAATCAGTGCAGGTAACGCGGAGAAGCTGCAGCTACGTACGACAAGCGTCCCCTGAGCTAAAATGGCAGTGCTCGGGGCAAGTTTTAGAGTGCCTTTGTGCCTCTTAACAGACACAAAATGCAATTAATATGTCTGTGCCACATGAATAGGGCCCTTACATGTCAACCAGATGCGTTTTCAACTCAGACATTGTTTAAATTCACCTACCCTGGTCCCTGTCTCGATCCTGCCGGTAGCTAGCTTGTCCTGCTAGCTGATAGCCGTCAGCTGCTAGCTGCCGTCCGGTGAGTGTATTCAGACAGGCTTCTGTGATAATCATCCAAATAACAATCCACAGAGCGGTGGTGGTGTGGCTATGTCCTCCAGAGGACAGGTCATGTCACGTCTTGAAGTGTATTCCCCCCTAAAAAAAAAAACAGTAGTGCGGTAGTAGCTGTTAGCTGCTAGCTGCCCTCCGGTGAGTGTGTACAGCTATGGAGTTATATTCCTATCTTTAATCAAGAGCGCATTCTTTCAATTTGAGAGCATTTCTCACTGATATTACGTTCAGATTTTGTAATAATTTCCCTCAAAACCTTGCTCTCACACTCAAATAGTCACTGCTCGCACTTGGATTTGCTCTGCTTGTGCTCAAAGTTTGTGCTCGCGCTTGGATTTTCTCTGCTTGTGCTCAAAGTTTGTGCTCGCGCTTGGATTTGCTCTGCCTGCACTCAAACTTTCTGCTTGGACTCAGATATGTTGTTGTTTGGACAGATTTCCTGCTCTCAGCTTTGAACCTTCTCCTCGCACTCAGGCTGATTCTGCTCACTTGCAAAGTTTCTGCTCTCGGATTTCTCCTGCGCGCTTGGATTTTTTGTGTGTTATAACCCTATCAAAAGTCAACAACCAATAGAATGCTAGCTGTAGTGTTGACCAATGAAATGATCCCAACCCCGTTGAGGGTGCGTTCACTTTACTTTAGAACGTGTGTTGAGGGCGGCTGCACTGTAACCTGACTGTAACCAAGTTTATATATCCCCGCGCCGTTTATAGATTTATTATAAGTATATGTCAACAATGTGCACAGAATGGTCGACGCACTTTCACCTGCACCCGTCAGGAAACGGGAGAAAGCTTTGAAGTGGGACGTATGAAGTTATGTCCACAACTACGAGGGTGAGTAACATAACGTAAGCACCTAGCTAGCTAGCTAGCTAGCATATGGCCTAGCTTGATGTCCAGAAACAAATAGAGGTGGTTTAATGTACCTAAACAATGATCAATGATTACCAAATTTCTCTCTCATATTGCTCCTCATAACCACTGAAAACTGTCAAAAAAATAACCCAAAGTCCAATTATTATGGACGTTATGTGACTGATAACTGATTGATATCTGATTGATCATTGTTTAGGTACATTAAGTTACCACGTTAAGCTTTTTCACGTTAAGCGTTAGAATGTCCCGGCTGCTGTTGAGGGAAACTGTAGTCTATAACTTCCTGAGCGACTGATCGTCCATTTTTGCCCCCTTTACATAATAAATATGGCTATGAAATGGAACATGAAATACATAAATGAGGCAATACATATATAGGCATTAGTCATTATAGTTCAATAGCCTAAATACATATGTTTTACTTATATTTATTTCAGGGACTTTTATTTATTCCGTCTATTTATATGCACGTTATATTCAAAGGAAGTTTAGTTATCTCACAGGCTCAGACTAAAAGCAGCAGCAAGCCTGCCTGACATCAGTGCATAGCATATCACTGCAAAGTAAATAAAATATGAATAAATCACGAGCGCGGTAGATTCCCAGGTCAGCTAGAGCGGGTAACGCAGCTCTGCAGACGGACCAGAGTCAGTCAGCACCGGGGAGCGAACCGCGGGGACCAAGCTCACAGGGCTGGTAGCTAGCTGCTAGCTAGCTGCAGCAGCTAATATTAGAATATTAGACCGAGCACCGGAGGTCTGATCCCCAGGATTTAAAACGAAAATCAAATAACCATTTGTTTTTTAATACCTGTTTATGAAATTAAAATCAAATGAACGAAAAAGTACACGGACCCAGTCTGTTAAGTACAATTTCACCACTAATAAAACAGATCTAGAGATGATATGCTTTATTTGCAACTTAAATGTAATTTTTTTAATTAATACAAAGCAAACTGAGCAGAAAGAACAAGTATTTTGTTGGTTTGTTTCTCTTCTTCCAGGTGTGACTGAAGTACCCGTTGAGCTGCATCACAGCTGCACTATGTGCATGGACCTGTGCCAGTCAGCACATCACTCACCTGTGTGCAGAGGACAGGCAGCAGTAGCACAAACCAAGAAGGTTGGCAAGTCTGATAATAATGCAATTGTAAAAATAATAATATAATAGTAAAATCATGTTACATACACTTATGTTTCTTGCTTAAATTCACAGGGTGCACAACCAGGCCTGGGAGAGAAAATTACTGATGTCCACAAAACCAAATCAGAGAAGGTAAGGTAAGATAGTAATGATGTTAAAGCAAGCTATGTACACCTAATATATTACGTGTTGATGTCTATGAATCTGTCTTTAATAGGAGCATACTATACAAAGACAACAGTGGAGAGTTCCTGGATCGGTCTGTCCTCAAAGTGCCAGAGATCTACAAGGACTTCACCCTTTTCTGCACCATCAGCGCTATAATCAAAGTGATAAAAAAGAGAACAAATTATTGTTTTCTCTGTTGACATGAATAGGTGCCTGTAATGTCTGTCCATATATTCAATCAATTCAATAAATGTTGATAAGTATCACTGCTATTTCTTAAATCATTGTAGTTTTTCAGAGCAATAAGATACAGATTATTAAAACCATGTTCACATTTGCAACAAATTAAAACCCTGATCAAGGCAAATTGTTTTTCATGTTCCATAACATTTATGAAAAAAAAACAGTACAATTAAATTTACCAGAGCTGACACTTGGTAAATAGCTTTAATTTACCTTGTCAAAACAATGAGTAATTCATAACAAATTGCACAATATTTGACACAAAACCTTAAAAGTGTATGGTTCATACTACGGTGAAGCAGTACAATGTGCCTATAGGATTTACTGTAGCAGGAACATTGATATTGGCAAACAGATGACCCAGATTCAGGTGAGTTTGTGAGCAGGGTTATGAATAAAGATAAGATAGGCCTAGTGTTCACAAGAGGGATGATTCAGGTATGGCAACACAAATTAAGAATAATTCAATTAAATAGGAGGTATGTACAACTAGTAGAAGATAAATTAACTATACAAGAGCAATTAAGGTAAAGTTTTGAGGTGGCAAGCTAAAGTATAGTCAATAGCATGGAGTCAAGTCAACAGTGTACACCAGAATAATATATACTGTGATTAAGTAATGATACTTACTGTTGTCTGTACTAATATAACACAAAAAAATAATACAGTGTTTGATGCAGTATGGAGAACAACCAAGTCCCATATCAACCCAGGAGACTTTAAGTGCAGCTGTTGATGTTCACTACAAACAAAACTTGCAGATGGTTGTAGTCTGTAGCCAGTCATACAGTAGGTAGATCTGGAGCAGATGGTTGTAGTCTGTAGCCAGTCATACAGTAGGTAGATCTGGAGCAGATGGTTGTAGTCTGTAGCAAGCCGTACAGTAGGTAGATCTGGAGCAGATGGTTGTAGTCTGTGGCCAGCCATACAGCAGGTAGATCTGGAGTAGCACGGTGAATTCTAGCTATCATGGGTTGGTGATATGACACACAGATCAACAGGGGTCAAACCCCTCAGCCCCACCTGGATGAAAAGAAAGTAAAACAAAATACTTGTTTTTTCAGTTCAGTTTGCTTTGTATTAATTAAACAAATAACTGCTATTTAAGGAGCAAATAAGAAACCATATCATTTCTAGATCTGTTTTTATTATAGTGATAAAATTGAACTTAACATTACGTTTTATACAGATTGCTATGAATCTATTTTCAAACTAATGTTATATGAAGGAATGAACAACACACAACAATGATGCAAAAACTGACACAAACAATCCAGTTTCTTGTGTTCTTTCAGTTATATTACAGTTTATGTTTTACTACTGGCTCTAACATGAAATTAGCCAAATCCCAGGAACATGGTTAACCAAACGAGGAAAAAATACAAAGTAGGGTCATCACATATACACACACTGTCCGTCATATGTCGTTCAATCTAGCTAGCTATACAATAAAGAACATATATTTGTTTCTGGACATCAAGCTAGGCTATATGCTAGCGCCATATGCTAGCTAGCTAGCTAGGTGCTTAAGTTATGTTACTCACCCTCGTAGTTGTGGACATAACTTCATACGTCCCACTTCAAAGCTTTCTCCCGTTTCCTAACGGGTGCAGGTGAAAGTGCGTCGACCATTCTGTGCACATTGTTGACATATACTTATAATAAAGCTATAAACGGCGCGGGGATATATAAACTTGGTTACAGTCAGGTTACAGTGCAGCCGCCCTCAACACACGTTCTAAAGTAAAGTGAACGCACCCTCAACGGGGTTGGGATCATTTCATTGGTCAACACTACAGCTGGCATTCTATTGGTTGTTGACTTTTGATAGGGTTATAACACACAAAAAATCCAAGCGCGCAGGAGAAATCCGAGAGCAGAAACTTTGCAAGTGAGCAGAATCAGCCTGAGTGCGAGGAGAAGGTTCAAAGCTGAGAGCAGGAAATCTGTCCAAACAACAACATATCTGAGTCCAAGCAGAAAGTTTGAGTGCAAGCAGAGCAAATCCAAGCGCGAGCACAAACTTTGAGCACAAGCAGAGAAAATCCAAGCGCGAGCACAAACTTTGAGCACAAGCAGAGCAAATCCAAGCGCGAGCACAAACTTTGAGCACAAGCAGAGCAAATCCAAGCGCGAGCACAAACTTTGAGCACAAGCAGAGCAAATCCAAGCGCGAGCAGTGACTATTTGAGTGTGAGAGCAAGGTTTTGAGGGAAATTATTACAAAATCTGAAAGTAATATCAGTGAGAAATGCTCTCAAATTGAAAGAATGCGCTCTTGATTAAAGATAGGAATATAACTCCATATACAGCCAGATAGCTGTTAGCCGTTAGCTGCTAGCTGCCGTCCGGTGAGTGTATTATGACAGCTGAACGTTTGAGCGCATACTCAAAAATAAGCCTACGTTGAAAAGATAGAAGCAGTTAGCCTACTATGCACTAGAAAGAGAATAGACGTGCCAGCCTATGTGCATCCTCCAGGATAGACATCAGCAGCTACCAACCGAGACACGGCCGTGAAAGGTGAAGCAAACTTGCACGTCTTTCCTGAAATGACAGCTGATACCACAGGGAGAGAAGCAGATTTAAAGCAGTGTTGTGACGCTGTGATTGGCCTATTCATGAATCCGTGGCCGATTCTGATTGGCTTATCGGGAAGGTGAACGCCTCCAGCGCTGATTCGATTTAGGGAGAGAACTGATTTATTGTTAGGTCTTCCTGAAAGAATTTACGCTGAGCTACATTACTGTATTGTGTCAACAGTTCATTTAATATTGTATTTCTTATTCGGTGCCATGTCATTTCTCTGACGCTCCATTGTTCAGACCTCTCAACCCAAAAAATTCCCTTTGGTCCTACAGCTCACTAATCCGACGTTGCGAATCCCACTATGGCCACGCCAAGACCCGCCCTTCAATAGCATTTATTGGCCAGGCATCCATGCTTACACAAGGTAACGTAACCCCATTTCTACAGGTCCTATCCCCTGACTGATCGGCTATCCTAACCTTAACCACACTAGGTCAAATGCCTAACCCCAACCAATCAAGCTGCTTTGTAGGGCAGGTCTTGGCATGGCCATAGTGGGATTCGTAATTTTGCCACCAGCGAGATGTCTGACTAGTGGGCTGTAGGACCAAAGGGAATTTTTTTGGGGTTATTGAGAGTTCGGAACAATCGAGCATCGGAGAAATGGGCAGTCCCCTTCTTATTCGGGGTGCAAATGTTCCACAAAAACATGTTCTTCCCGAGACTATTTTGCAGAGCCACCGTGTCTGCATCCAGAGCTTAGTGCCACCCAAGACGATTGTGATTGGTTTAAAGAAATGCAAACAACCCAGGGTTCTTTTTTTTTTTTTTTTTCTTCTTCTTCTCCTATACCAGAATGTATGTGTGGTGTAGTTAGACCTTACTTGCGAGACTATGTGTAATGTAACGGAAGATATTCTCCATCATCTGGGTGGTAGGCAACATCACAGGGGCCCTGTACTAGATAGACATTTATTGATCCTTTCGGAAATTCATCTTGCACCATACAGCTCATCAAATAGACAACAGACCATAGACAACAGACAACAAGACAACCAACCCCTCCCTTCCCCCGACACAACCACACAATCCCGAATATCTCCACATCATAAATAAAAATAGCAAAGTGCAGTGTCATTAGCACCAATGGGCTATCAACAGTAAGGTGCATCATCAGTAGCATTTTAATATTATACTTTATGCAGTATTATTACCCAGAAAGGATCAAGTTATTTTCCCTAATTTATTTAGTAGTGTAATGCTGGTAGGAGTGAATGATTTTGATGTACTGTGTGTCAAGACGTTCACACACCAAGTCTGATGAGATGAAGCGGGGATGTCTTGCACTATTTGTGTAAGCTAGAGGATGTATTTCCTGCTCTTGTCATGGTTTTTAATATTCAGCTGTGCTCTCTCAGATGTGCTGTCAGGACGTAACGCTTCCATTCATCTCCATTTAGCCACAAACTCTTCTCAATGAACAGAGGAAACAAATAGCCCATTTTAGACGTGATGGAGTTTGTAGCCCTGACTGGTTGTGTCGGCCGAATTATGAGATAACTATTGAATTGAGGTTCCTGTCTTCTACAAGCAGGATCTATGACTTTTTTTCAGTATTAGCTAATGGTTCACTTCGTCTCAGGTTTGAGGCTCACCATGAGAACCCAACTCTCTTGCTGTATTTTTATTGAAGGGAAGTAGTCTTAACTCGAGTGGCTGATTCAGTCATGCAGCCTACTCACTATCCTGTGTATCTGCCCTTCCGTTCGAGACCGGCATCTATTTTTGGGTGTCTAATACAGCTGTCGCGACTGCTTTTACCATGAAAAGCAACTAAAAATAAAGCTTGACTGCACAGTAACAACGCAACATTAGACTTTTCTGTCATCCCCTCTGTCCTCTTTTAAAAAAAGAGAAAAATTACAACGGAGCAACGATTACTCTTTATAATCCCGTTTTTTGAAATATTTTGCCTCTGAGCCAATTATTCCATCTTCTGCATATTTAACACATGGCTGTTTGTCCCAGATTCATAAAAAGAGCCTCCTGGCTGAAGCCACGTCAAAGAATTGGAGAAACTGTAAAAGACAGAAAAAGTGCATCTGCAGGGCAAAAAGAGAGGGGGGAAAAAAGAGGCTGTTTGTGAAGTTGAATGGCTCTTTGGTTTTGAAGAGAGGACGGCACAATAATCCGGTCTCGGCTTCTGTCATGCCTCGGAGCTTCGTGGCATCCCACTGAACTCGAGCAGTTGTCTCACCTCCAGGACTTAACAAGTTTAGAGAACCAGGCACATTCTGCTTCTCAACAGATGCTCTCCCTCCGTCTTTCTCATTATGCCTCTAATAAAGCCTCTCCAGCACATTAAAAACACATTCTCATGACTGTTATATATTTTTTACATTCATAATCATTGCAATTCGAAAGCATGATGTAATATTTTCATGTGCAGACACAAAACTTGAGAAGAAGGGCTTATTATAAGCAAAGAGGAGGAAGTGCCAGCAGAGCTGCACCTCATCTGTTGTTTTCCTTCTCCTCATGCTTTAATGACCAAATGCGTGGTTCAAATGCAGCCAATACATTTTTCTTGTGACATTCTTGGAACTGTCAGTCGTTTTTCTATTTATCTATTAACAAAGCTTTCTCCATCAAAAAGTTGCCTGAATATTGAAAACATTATTTGTCAGCAACATGTTATTCAGCCCAGTGCAGTAGTGGAAAGTAACTAAGTAGTTCAATTTATTCTTTGTCCCAAACGGGCAATTTGTATGCTGCAGGAAGACCTCACATGAAGAATATACAACGCAAACCACAACAATTATCACAATAACATCAGCTTCAGCCTGAGTTAAAGAATAAATAGTTGCAGAGTTGTATTGGACTGATGATGAAAGTAAAAAAGAACTACAAGAACTCAAACAATAAATAATAATAAAGATAAAATAAATAAAGGGGTCATTAATACAAGCAAGGGCTATCCCTTCCTCTTAGCTGAGTTGAGTGCCTGAATGGAAAGAGGAATAAAATAGTTTTTGTATCTCTATTTAAGAGCCAAGGGGGTGCTAAAACGAAAGCCAGATGGTAATAACATGTATTCTCCAGTGGTGTCCTTGCAAGTAGACATGGCTTTTTTTTATTTTTTATTTGTGTAACAATGTCAGTAAGGCTACTGAACTTCACACCCATTATCTTGCTGGCCACATTCACAATTTTTAAAAGTGCATTTTTATCCTTGATGGTGAGGTTTCTATACCAGCAGATGATAGAAAATGTCAGGAGAGACTAAATAAAAGCTCTGTAGAACAAAGTCAATCTTTTGTCCATCTGGAATTTAGCAAGTTTTTTTCCTTTTGTGCAATGAGTCTGTTGGCCTCTTGCACAGAGAAGCAGTGTTCAGTTCGATTTTAAGCCGGTTGTCATTCAAGGTGCCCAGATATTTGTAATATGGCACAATGTCTATGTCCTGGCCCTTGATAACACTACTACAGGGGACATTGGGATGACGTCTGAGATCAATGGACGTATCCTTAGTTTTTGTAATGTTTAGATGAAGGAAAGCCTTCTTACACCAGGCAACAAAATCATCAATCACTGGACCATGGTCATTTTCATGTGCACTAAGAAGGCTGACAATAACTGAGTTGTCTGCAAACTTGATAATTCAATTTTATTTATAGTATCAAATCATAACAGTTATCTTGAGACACTTTACAGATAGAGTAGGTCTAGACCACACTCTATAAATTCCCAAACCCCAACAATTACAGTAATTCCCTCAAGAGCAAGCATTAGCAGTGGCTATTGCGACAGTGGCAAGGAAAAACTCCCTTTAGGAAGAAACCTCGGCAGACCCAGACTCTTGGTAGGCGGTGTCTGACAGGGCCGGTTGGGGGTGTGATGAACAGTGGCAAATAATAGTCACATTAAAGATAATGGAACAGTGACTTCGAAGGTCATCGTGGAAGTTCATGTCATAGCAGGGCACATCGTGTCATACTGAGTAGTGCAGTCTCCTATACGGGATCCTGACTACTCTGTGCATATGAACATCACAGCAGGGCGTTGTGGGATGTAACGTGGCGCTGCAGAGCATGGGTGGATGCGGCGGACGCAGCAGGACGCAGCAGAATGCAGCAGGACGATAATGTGCCTATTGTCATGATGGCTACAGCCGTCGTTGGTGTATAGGATGTAAAACAGAGGGGACAGGACACATCCCTGTGGGGATCCAGTGGATGATATTAACTCACTGGAAAGCACACTGTTCACCCTCACCCTTTGACATTTCTGAGTGAGAAAATCCAGTATCCAGCCTACTAAGCTCGGTTCAAGGTTAAAATGACTGAGTAATTTTGTAGCTAGCAGATGAAGTTGTATGTGTTGAAAGCAGATGAGAAATCAACAAAGAGTAGCCTAGCATGATTACCACTCCCCTCTAGATTTATATAAGAGATTGTGTATGGCATCTTGTACCCCCCTCTTGGCCTTGTAGACAAACTTAAATGGATCTAAAAGAAGTTCTGCCTTATAGTTAGGCATTTGTTTTGCAAATCTGCAAAAAAAATTCTTACCAATAGCTTTTTTTTTACCATGTGTTCCTATAGGTGTCTAGTAATACCTCCCAATTTATCCACGGCCAAATCCTCAGGGAAACGCCTGGAGAGCCAATCCAAGTTAAAAATAAAAATAGTGAAAATATTTTTTTTTGAGAGTGAGAGGTCTCACTCTGTAGCTAAAACAGAGACCTGAACACACAGGGTGAAAAGAGGAGCTGCAGCAATGTGCAGTACAACAAAAATATGGTGTTTTTTGAAAATTAAACCATGTAAACCTATTCTGATACAACCTCTAAATACAATTATGAACCTGAAAATGAGCATAAAATGGGCACTTTAATGTTAGCTAACTTAAGCTGGATGCTAGCTAGCAACATTCATTTTAGGCAGTAACTAAGATAAAAAATGTGAAAGGGCCTATGCATAAATTTATAGTCATCTAAACTTTAAACTGCTAAATGGATTTAGCCTACTTACCATGCCAGAAAGTAACTGTTATATTTTCTTGCAACACTCCTGCTCCTTCTCCACATGCAGAGAGGTAATTATACTGAGCATGTGCATAGCAGGTGTCATTAATGTAGTGTCTTGTAAAAAAAAGAGGTTTTTTTTTTTATAGTGGGTTTATCTCAAATTGAATGTTGAGAATCCATTTAAATCCGTTTTTTGGTGAAGAATGGATTAAGCAGTCATTTTTATTCAAAACTAATGGCTGGGATAGATTCAGCGTCCCTAAAAACACCTAGTTGGATATCTCAAAAGCTAATATTGGTAAAAAAAATATATATATTTTCACAATTTTTTCCCAGGCCCTCTGGGCACCCCAACTTTGACTGGCTCTCCAGGCGTTTCCCTGAGGATTTGGCTGTGGATAAATTGGAAGGTGTTACTAGACCCCTACAGGAACACATGGTAAACATTTTTTTTGCAGATTTGCAAAACAAAACCTAACTACTACTATTTCCATAACTATTAGCTAGAAGCTACTACTACTACTTTTGTATGTTTTTCTAAGGACTTCATGACCAAGGAAGTCAGGGCAATCATTAAGGGTTTGGGGGTGGCTAACCTTGGCAACAGGCACCACCACAGACTGTTTCCATAGAGATGACACACTCTGGTGGGAGAGTGACAGGGTGAATATATCATAGAATACTAGACTTAGTTGCTCTGCACACACTTTCAACAGGTGGCTGCTAATATTATCTAGGCCTGGACTTTTCTTAGGTCTTCAGTGTTAAAACAGTTGATGACACTACGTGCATTAAAGGAAGGGATAAATGGGGGGGAGATGCCAGAAGATTGATTGATTGCTGAAGTCAAACCGGTTTTATGTCAAATCTGACATAAAACCTGTTAAGGTCCTGTGCCAGCAGTGAGTCAGACTTGTAACTGTTCAGTTCAAGTCTACTCCTCCTGCCTCCCTTGAGCCCCACAATTGTCTTCATACTGTCCCAGGCAGAGCCCAGGTTGTTCATACTGAGCTGTGATTCTATTCCATCTTATTTTATCCATATTATATCCATATTAATCTTATTTAAGTACATTTTCTCTGTGCAGTACATAAGTACCAGTCATATTTTACTTGAGTATTTCCATTTTGTTCTACTTTATGGTTAATTTGCCAATGAAATGTAAATTTTACTTCACTACATTTATCTCACAGCTGTAGTTACTTTACAGATCAAGATACATTTACATAAAAACATAAGACAGATTAATAATTAAATATTAAACCATTGGTTCCCAACCTTTTTTGGCTTGCGGCCCCTTAAAAAAAGCAGTGTCTCCTTGGGGCCCCTTGTCATGAGTTCTTATTAGCAGATCCGCCAAAGAAGAAGATCCTCTACATTTCTCAAATGGTTTCATTTAAATAGTTGTTTGAGGCCCAAGGAAGTAAAATTATCCAATATCTCACAGTTTGAGAAAAGTTGTAATACAAATGTGTGTTGCAGCACTTTGTTTTGTCTTCTTTCCTCTTAACTCATTATCTCAAAATATTGACTTAGTATCTCAATATATTACCATAATATCTCAAAGTATTGACTTAGAATCTCAATATATTGAAGTAATATCTCAATATATTGACTTAGTAGCTCTATATTGAAGTAATATCTCAAAATATGGACTCAGTATCTCAATCTATTGACTTAGAATCTCAATATGTACTATCACTGTGAATCAGCTTTCAAATTCAACGGGAAAGAATATCTGGCCATTTGGGGCCAGTGCAAAGTCAGGCACTTTAGCAATAGAAATGTCAAATTCTTGATTTCGTTGGAGCTGGGTTTTCTCCATAACTCCAGGGTAGATATGGACATGCTGGGCATCAATGGGAAGGGGAGGAGCTGTAGTATGTGAATCAGCTTTCAATTTCAACGGGGAGCTAAATCTGGCCTTTTTGGGCTGTGAAAAGTCAGGCACTTTAGCAATGGAATTGTCAAAATCTTGATTTCTTTGGAGCTGGGTTTTCTCCATAACTCCAAGATAGATATGGACATGCTGGGTATCAGTGGGAAGGGGAGGAGCTGTAATATGTGAATCAGAAATCATCAATTCAAATTCAATGGGCAGCTGCACTAGAAACCAAACCTCCTGTTTAGCCAGACTCCTTTCACTTCAGAGTGATAGTACATCCCCCAGACGGTCACTCGGGTAATATCGGACCATTCTGATGTAGAATTTTAAAATTAAAGGCTTTGAAGTTATATTTTAACTCTTTTCCAGGCTGCACTAAAAACGAACCTCCTGTTGATCCACCTAAGGGTGATGGTACATCACCCCCAGACTGTCACTAGGGTAGTATCGGACCATTCTGAAAATGTCTAATTAAAGTTACATTTCAACTCTTTTTCTGGGCTGATCAAAAAAAAAAGAAGAAAAGACGAACCTCCTGTTTAGGCATATTCATTTTTTTTCTCATAGTTTTGGCTTCTTTTTCCATTTGTTTTTATTTTTTACATTTTTGTAATTTTTTTTTTTTTCAACATTTGTGTCCTTTTTGGGTTTTTTTAGTCTCTTTGTTTTAGAACATGCTGTGACAGACTCTAACCCTAACCCAGCATCTGGATGTCCAAATGAACTCCAGTTTGCTCCAAACTTGTTGGGAGTACTTTAAAATAAACAACACATGTGACTCTTTGTCAAGGGTCTCATTTTGTTTCACGGAAGATTTCTATGAAGATTCTTGTCAACAACTAACTTCAACCTTCAGTCAGTTAGCTTGAACATGATGGTGGGTTATCCTTGGTGAACAGCGGCATCTAGTGGTTGCATCGCAGGAAAGAAGGTTCACTTTCTACAGCCTTTTAAAAATGACACTATTTTACAAGAGAACAAAGATTTCAATGACTCAACATTCCATTTTTGATTCTGATTTGTAAAACCATTATGCCATTCCGTCTCCAAAAGGCCTGTGCTTCTTAAAGGGGATGGTTGTCTTCTTCAACAGCCCCACAGTCCTCAGGTTTGGGCTTTAGATGCTCCTGGTTTGTTTTCAGGTGTCTCCTTTATGAAATGTTACTACTGGAAACATAGCAAACAGTTATTCTCATCGTGACAAACTTCTGCATTGTGTTGGAGTTTCTTCAAACTACACTGTGACAGAGAGATCTGCTCTGTCGATCTGTTTATTCTGGTGACATGCACAACCAGCCCCTACTCATCAGCTGAAGCGGCCGCTCTTTAAGCTTTTAGGACATTTTCCCTCTTCCACGCTAAGAGCAGAGGAATTGATTTGCAAACATCAGCCATCACTCGATGCCAACTGGGCTTTAGATGTGATTAATGACAAACCAGGGAGGAGTTAACATTTAGTAAGCATTGGGACAGAGAGACAGAGGTGGAGATTCAGGGTGACACATCCCACCAAACAAACCAAAGGCCTGCTAAATCGCACAGAAATATATATTAAGTTAGGCTAAGAACCCTCTGCAATAACTCACTTTGCATGAAAGTCATTTTCTTTTAATCAACAGTGAAACTTTTGTGGTCAGCTTCTTAAATGTGAATAATTTCCTGTTTCTTCTCTCCTCTGTAACAGCAAACTGAATATAGTTGAGTAGTGGATAAAACAAGACATTTGAGGATGTCATCTTGGGCTTTGGGGAAAACAGATCCACATTGTAAAGACCAAGAAACTCATCCATTCATCCAGACAATAATCCACACATTAATACATGATGAAAATAAATGTTCTAGTTGCAGCTCATTGAGAAGATTAAGTCAAAGATCCTTAACCCCTGGTGAAATGGTTCCTGTACACAGTAAGTTAACATGATAACTTATAAAAACTTACTTTCACTACTACTTGAGTTCAGGAGAGGAAGAAAGCCTGAAAACTTTTTCAGAGTCCTTGCCTAATGTTGGAGCCAACATTATGATTTAGATATTAACTTTTATTTTGATGAATGGTGCATAAATATATTTCTGTCAGGGGCCTGTTTCACAAAAGCAGAATATATAAATCCAGGATAACTGATAAAGCGAGGCTTGACCTAGTCTAATCTGTGCATCCTGGCTTGGTGCGTTTCACGGAGGCCGAGCCAGGCTGAGGAGGAGCGACTAGGTTGAGCCAGGCTGAAGGAATTAAGATAGATTCGCATCCACGGCTTTCCTCAAAAGACTGCAAGGTCGATCGCAGATCTACTGATGCCAAAATAGAGAAAACGCATTGTACATACTTTATACAGAGTGAGCAGCAGCTTCTTGTGGAAGTAGGATGATGTGAAACACATTTGTATAAAAAAAAAAAAGAAACTCAGCCGTTGTAATGAACCAGCGAGAGGGAGTAGTAGACGACCACGAACCGACTGAATGCGTAATTGTAGCCTAAATACATTAACTGACCACGGCTATGAATTGAAGCCGTCATAATCATACCATTCAAGGATTAGGCTACTAATCATTTGCACAAATTAACAGTTTGTACTCCTTGCCTTAAATCTAAGCAGAAGATAATGTTACTCAGGAAACTTACCATGAAGATCAATTTTCTACAACGCTACAATTTCTATAATGTAAATATGTCTTTCAATCTATTCCTCTCCCTCATGGGCTAAAATATATAAATGTCCTATGTCATTAACTTCCACAGTTGGACATTACAGACATTACAGTTGGACATTACAGACATTACAGTTGGACATTACAGTTAGACATTACAGACATTACAGTTATACATTACAGTTGGACATTACAGACATTACAGTTAGATATTACAGACATTAAAGTTAGACATTACAGACATTACAGTTATACATTACAGTTAGACAATACAGACATTACAGTTAGACATTACAGTTAGACATTTCAGACATTACAGTTAGACATTACAGTTAGACATTTCAGACATTACAGTTGGACATTAAAGACATTACAGTTGGACATTACAGACATTACAGTTGGACATTACAGTTAGACATTACAGACATTACAGTTGGACATTACAGTTAGACATTACAGACATTACAGTTGGACATTACAGTTAGACATTACAGACATTACAGTTATACATTACAGTTAGACATTGCAGGCATTACAGTTAGACATTGCAGGCATTACAGTTAGACATTGCAGGCATTACAGATAGACATTACAGTTAGACATTACAGAAATTAGTTATATATTACATACATTACAGTAAGACATTACAGTAAGACATTACAGTAAGACATTACAGTAAGACATTACAGTAAGACATTACAGTTAGACATTACAGTTAGACATTACAGACGTTACAGTTAGACATTACAGACATTACAGTTAGGCATTACAGACATTACAGTTAGACATTACAGTTAGACATTTCAGACATTACAGTTAGACATTACAGTTAGACATTTCAGACATTACAGTTAGACATTGCAGGCATTACAGTTAGACATTGCAGACATTACAGTTGGACATTACAGACATTACAGTTAGACATTACAGACATTAGACATTACAGTTGGACATTACAGACATTACAGTTGGACATTACAGTTAGACATTACAGACATTACAGTTATACATTACAGTTAGACATTACAGACATTACAGTTGGACATTACAGACATTACAGTTGTTTATTAAAGACATTACAGTTGGACATTACAGTTGGACATTACAGTTGGACATTACAGTTGGACATTACAGTTGGACATTACAGTTGGACATTACAGTTGGACATTACAGTTGGACATTACAGACATTACAGTTGGACTTTACAGTTAGACATTACAGACATTACAATTGGACATTACAGTTAGACATTACAGACATTACAGTTGGACATTACAGTTAGACATTGCAGACATTACAGTTGAACAATACAGACATTACAGTTGGACATTACACACATTACAGTTGGACATTACAGACGGACATTACAGACAGTACAGTTGGACAGTACAGTTGGACAGTACAGTTGGACAGTACAGTTGGACAGTACAGACATTACAGTTGGACATTACAGTTGGACATTACAGTTGGACAGTACAGTTGGACAGTACAGTTGGACAGTACAGTTGGACATTACAGTTGGACATTACAGTTGGACATTACAGTTGGACATTACAGTTGGACATTACGGACATTACAGTTGGACATTACAGTTGGACATTACAGACATTACAGTTGGACATTACAGTTGGACATTACATACATTACAGTTGGACATTACAGTTGGACATTACAGACAATACAGTTGGACATTACAGTTGGACATTACAGACAACACAGTTGGATATTACAGACATTACAGTTGGACATTACAGACATTACAGTTGGACATTACAGACATTACAGTTGGACATTACAGTTGGACATTACAGAAATTACAGTTGGACATTACAAGCCAACTGGGCTTTAGATGTGATTAATGACAAACCAGGGAGGAGTTAACATTTAGTAAGCATTGGGACAGAGAGACAGAGGTGGAGATTCAGGGTGACACATCCCACCAAACAAACCAAAGGCCTGCTAAATCGCACAGAAATATATATTAAGTTAGGCTAAGAACCCTCTGCAATAACTCACTTTGCATGAAAGCCATTTTCTTTTAATCAACAGTGAAACTTTTGTGGTCAGCTTCTTAAATGTGAATAATTTCCTGTTTCTTCTCTCCTCTGTAACACATTACAGAAATTACAGTTGGACATTACAGACATTACAGTTGGACATTACAGACATTAGTTAGACATTACAGACATTACAGTTAGACATTGCAGGCATTACAGTTAGACATTACAGTTACACATTACAGACATTAAAGTTAGACATTGCAGACAGTACAGTTAGACATTACAGACATTGCAGTTAGACATTACAGACATTACAGTTGGACATTACAGACATTACAGTTGGACATTACAGACATTACAGTTGGACATTACAGACATTACAGTTGGACATTACAGACATTACAGTTGGACATTACAGACATTACAGTTGGACATTACAGACATTAGACATTATAGTTGGACATTACAGACATTACAGTTGGACATTACAGTTTGACATTACAGACATTACAGTTGGACATTACAAACATTACAGTTGGACATTACAGACATTACAGTTGGACATTACAGACATTACAGTTGGACATTACAGAAATTACAGTTGGACATTACACACATTACAGTGGGACATTACAGTGGGACATTACAGTTGGACATTACAGACATTACAGTGGGACATTACAGTTGGACATTACAGACATTACAGTTGGACATTACAGTTGGACATTACAGACAATACAGTTGGACATTACAGTTGGACATTACAGACATTACAGTTGGACATTACAGACATTACAGTTGGACATTACAGACATTGCAGTTGGACATTACAGACATTACAGTTGGACATTACAGACATTGCAGTTAGACATTACAGACATTACAGTTGGACATTACAGTTGGACATTACAGAAATTACAGTTGGACATTACAAGCCAACTGGGCTTTAGATGTGATTAATGACAAACCAGGGAGGAGTTAACATTTAGTAAGCATTGGGACAGAGAGACAGAGGTGGAGATTCAGGGTGACACATCCCACCAAACAAACCAAAGGCCTGCTAAATCGCACAGAAATATATATTAAGTTAGGCTAAGAACCCTCTGCAATAACTCACTTTGCATGAAAGCCATTTTCTTTTAATCAACAGTGAAACTTTTGTGGTCAGCTTCTTAAATGTGAATAATTTCCTGTTTCTTCTCTCCTCTGTAACACATTACAGAAATTACAGTTGGACATTACAGACATTACAGTTGGACATTACAGACATTAGTTAGACATTACAGACATTACAGTTAGACATTGCAGGCATTACAGTTAGACATTACAGACATTACAGTTAGACATTGCAGGCATTACAGTTAGACATTACAGTTACACATTACAGACATTACAGTTAGACATTGCAGACAGTACAGTTAGACATCACAGACATTACAGTTAGACATTACAGACATTGCAGTTAGACATTACAGACATTACAGTTGGACATTACAGAAATTACAGTTGGACATTACAGACATTACAGTTGGACATTACAGACATTACAGTCGGACATTACAGACATTAGACATTATAGTTGGACATTACAGACATTACAGTTGGACATTACAGTTTGACATTACAGACATTACAGTTGGACATTACAAACATTACAGTTGGACATTACAGACATTACAGTTGGACATTACAGACATTACAGTTGGACATTACAGAAATTACAGTTGGACATTACACACATTACAGTGGGACATTACAGTGGGACATTACAGTGGGACATTACGGTTGGACATTACAGACATTACAGTTGGACATTACAGTTAGACATTACAGACATTACAGTTGGACATTACAGACATTACAGTTGGACATTACAGACATTACAGTTGGACATTACAGACATTACAGTTGGACATTACGGTTGGACATTACGGTTGGACATTACGGTTGGACATTACGGTTGGACATTACGGTTGGACATTACGGTTGGACATTACGGTTGGACATTACGGTTGGACATTACGGTTGGACATTACAGACATTACAGTTGGACTTTACAGTTAGACATTACAGACATTACAGTTGGACATTACAGTTAGACAATACAGACATTACAGTTGGACAATACAGACATTACAGTTGGACATTACAGACATTACAGTTGGACATTACAGTTGGACATTACAGTTGGACATTACAGTTGGACATTACAGTTGGACATTACAGTTGGACATTACAGACATTACAGTTGGACATTACAGACATTACAGTTGGACATTACAGGCATTACAGTTGGACATTACAGTTAGACATTACAGGCATTACAGTTGGACATTACATTTGGACATTACAGACATTACAGTTGGACATTACAGTTGGACATTGCATTTAGACATTACAGACTTTACAGTTAGACATTGCAGGCATTACAGTTAGACATTACAGTTAGACATTACAGAAATTAGTTATATATTACATACATTACAGTTAGACATTACAGTAAGACATTACAGTTAGACATTACAGACATTACAGTTGGACATTACAGTTGGACATTACAGTTGGACATTACAGTTGGACATTACAGTTGGACATTACAGTTGGACATTTCAGACATTACAGTTGGACATTACAGTTGGACATTTCAGACATTACAGTTGGACATTACAGTTGGACATTACAGTTGGACATTAGAGTTGGACATTACAGTGGGACAATACAGACATTACAGTGGGACAATACAGACATTACAGTTGGACAATACAGACATTACAGTTGGACAATACAGACATTACAGTTGGACAATACAGACATTACAGTTGGACATTACAGTTGGACATTACAGTTGGACATTACAGTTGGACATTACAGTTGGACATTACAGTTGGACATTACAGTTGGACATTACAGACATTGCAGTTTGACATTACAGACATTGCAGTTTGACATTACAGTTGGACATTACAGACATTACAGTTGGACATTACAGTTAGACATTACAGACATTAAAGTTGGACATTACAGACATTACAGTTGGACATTACAGTTGGACATTACAGTTGGACATTACAGACATTACAGTTGGACAGTACAAACATTACAGTTGGACTTTCCAGACATTACAGTTGGACATTACAGACATTACAGTTGGACATTACAGACATTACAGTTGGACATTACAGACATTACAGTTGGACATTACAGTTGGACATTACAGTTGGACATTACAGTTGGACATTACAGTTGGACATTACAGTTGGACATTTCAGTTGGACATTTCAGTTGGACATTACAGTTGGACATTACAGAAATTACAGTTGGACATTACAGACATTACAGTTGGACAATACAGACATTACAGTTAGACATTACAGACATTACAGTTAGACATTGCAGGCATTACAGTTAGACATTACAGTTACACATTACAGACATTACAATTAGACATTGCAGACAGTACAGTTAGACATCACAGACATTACAGTTAGACATTACAGACATTGCAGTTAGACATTACAGACATTACAGTTGGACATTACAGAAATTACAGTTGGACATTACAGACATTACAGTTGGACATTACAGACATTACAGTTGGACATTACAGACATTACAGTTGGACATTACAGACATTAGACATTATAGTTGGACATTACAGACATTACAGTTGGACATTACAGTTTGACATTACAGACATTACAGTTGGACATTACAAACATTACAGTTGGACATTACAGACATTACAGTTGGACATTACAGACATTACAGTTGGACATTACAGACATTACAGTTGGACATTACAGACATTACAGTTGGACATTACAGTTGGACATTACGGTTGGACATTACGGTTGGACATTACGGTTGGACATTACGGTTGGACATTACGGTTGGACATTACGGTTGGACATTACAGACATTACAGTTGGACTTTACAGACATTACAGTTGGACTTTACAGTTAGACATTACAGACATTACAGTTGGACATTACAGTTAGACATTACAGACATTACAGTTGGACATTACAGTTAGACAATACAGACATTACAGTTGGACAATACAGACATTACAGTTGGACATTACAGTTGGACATTACAGACATTACGGTTGGACATTACAGTTGGACATTACAGACATTACAGTTGGACATTACAGACATTACAGTTGGACATTACAGTTGGACATTACAGTTGGACATTACAGTTGGACATTACAGTTGGACATTACAGTTGGACATTACAGACATTACAGTTAGACATTACAGGCATTACAGTTGGACATTACAGTTAGGCATTACAGGCATTACAGTTGGACATTACAGTTGGACATTACAGTTGGACATTACAGACATTACAGTTGGACATTACAGACATTACAGTTGGACAGTGCATTTTAGACTTACAGACTTTACAGGTAGACATTGCAGGCATTACAGTTAGAGCTTTACAGTTAGACATTACAGAAATTAGTTATATATTACATACATTACAGTTAGACATTACAGTTAGACATTACAGTTAGACATTACAGTTAGACATTACAGTAAGACATTACAGTAAGACATTACAGTAGGACATTACAGTTGGACATTACAGTTGGACATTACAGACATTACAGTTGGACATTACAGACATTACAGTTGGACATTACAGACATTAGACATTATAGTTGGACATTACAGACATTACAGTTGGACATTACAGTTTGACATTACAGACATTACAGTTGGACATTACAAACATTACAGTTGGACATTACAGACATTACAGTTGGACATTACAGACATTACAGTTGGACATTACAGACATTACAGTTGGACATTACAGACATTACGGTTGGACATTACGGTTGGACATTACGGTTGGACATTACGGTTGGACATTACGGTTGGACATTACGGTTGGACATTACGGTTGGACATTACAGACATTACAGTTGGACTTTACAGACATTACAGTTGGACTTTACAGTTAGACATTACAGACATTACAGTTGGACATTACAGTTAGACATTACAGACATTACAGTTGGACATTACAGTTAGACAATACAGACATTACAGTTGGACATTACAGTTGGACATTACAGTTGGACATTACAGTTGGACATTACAGACATTACGGTTGGACATTACAGTTGGACATTACAGACATTACAGTTGGACATTACAGACATTACAGTTGGACATTACAGTTGGACATTACAGTTGGACATTACAGTTGGACATTACAGTTGGACATTACAGGCATTACAGTTGGACATTACAGTTAGACATTACAGGCATTACAGTTGGACATTACAGTTGGACATTACAGACATTACAGTTGGACATTACAGTTGGACATTACAGTTGGACATTACAGTTGGACATTACAGTTGGACATTACAGTTGGACATTACAGGCATTACAGTTGGACATTACAGTTGGACATTACAGACATTACAGTTGGACATTACAGTTGGACATTACAGACATTACAGTTGGACATTGCATTTAGACATTACAGACTTTACAGTTAGACATTGCAGGCATTACAGTTAGACATTACAGTTAGACATTACAGAAATTAGTTATATATTACATACATTACAGTTAGACATTACAGTAAGACATTACAGTTAGACATTACAGTTGGACATTACAGTTGGACATTACAGTTGGACATTACAGTTGGACATTACAGTTGACAGTTGGACATTACAGTTGGACATTACAGTTGGACATTACAGTTGGACATTTCAGACATTACAGTTGGACATTACAGTTGGACATTACAGTTGGACAATACAGACATTACAGTTGGACAATACAGACATTACAGTTGGACAATACAGACATTACAGTTGGACAATACAGACATTACAGTTGGACATTACAGTTGGACATTACAGACATTGCAGTTTGACATTACAGACATTGCAGTTTGACATTACAGACATTGCAGTTTGACATTACAGTTGGACATTACAGACATTACAGTTGGACAATACAGACATTACAGTTAGACATTACAGACATTACAGTTAGACATTGCAGGCATTACAGTTAGACATTACAGTTACACATTACAGACATTACAATTAGACATTGCAGACAGTACAGTTAGACATCACAGACATTACAGTTAGACATTACAGACATTGCAGTTAGACATTACAGACATTACAGTTGGACATTACAGAAATTACAGTTGGACATTACAGACATTACAGTTGGACATTACAGACATTACAGTTGGACATTACAGACATTACAGTTGGACATTACAGACATTAGACATTATAGTTGGACATTACAGACATTACAGTTGGACATTACAGTTTGACATTACAGACATTACAGTTGGACATTACAAACATTACAGTTGGACATTACAGACATTACAGTTGGACATTACAGACATTACAGTTGGACATTACAGACATTACAGTTGGACATTACAGACATTACAGTTGGACATTACAGTTGGACATTACGGTTGGACATTACGGTTGGACATTACGGTTGGACATTACGGTTGGACATTACGGTTGGACATTACGGTTGGACATTACAGACATTACAGTTGGACTTTACAGACATTACAGTTGGACTTTACAGTTAGACATTACAGACATTACAGTTGGACATTACAGTTAGACATTACAGACATTACAGTTGGACATTACAGTTGACAATACAGACATTACAGTTGGACAATACCAGACATTACAGTTGGACATTACAGTTGGACATTATTAAGCAGACATTACGGTTTGGACATTACAGTTGGACATTTACAGACATTACAGTTGGACATTACAGACATTACAGTTGGACATTACAGTTGGACATTACAGTTGGACATTACAGTTGGACATTACAGTTGGACATTACAGACATTACAGTTAGACATTACAGGCATTACAGTTGGACATTACAGTTAGGCATTACAGGCATTACAGTTGGACATTACAGTTGGACATTACAGTTGGACATTACAGACATTACAGTTGGACATTACAGACATTACAGTTGGACATTGCATTTAGACATTACAGACTTTACAGGTAGACATTGCAGGCATTACAGTTAGACATTACAGTTAGACATTACAGAAATTAGTTATATATTACATACATTACAGTTAGACATTACAGTTAGACATTACAGTTAGACATTACAGTAAGACATTACAGTAAGACATTACAGTAGGACATTACAGTTGGACATTACAGTTGGACATTACAGACATTACAGTTGGACATTACAGACATTACAGTTGGACATTACAGACATTAGACATTATAGTTGGACATTACAGACATTACAGTTGGACATTACAGTTTGACATTACAGACATTACAGTTGGACATTACAAACATTACAGTTGGACATTACAGACATTACAGTTGGACATTACAGACATTACAGTTGGACATTACAGACATTACAGTTGGACATTACAGACATTACGGTTGGACATTACGGTTGGACATTACGGTTGGACATGAGGTTGAGACATTACTCGTTTGGCATACCCGGTTGGACAATACGGTTGGACATTACAGACATTACAGTTGGACTTTACAGACATTACAGTTGGACTTTACAGTTGGAGCATTACAGACATTACAGTTGGACATTACAGTTAGACATTACAGACATTACAGTCAGACATTACAGTCAGACATTACAGTTGGACATTACAGTTGGACATTACAGTTGGACATTACAGACATTACGGTTGGACATTACAGTTGGACATTACAGACATTACAGTTGGACATTACAGACATTACAGTTGGACATTACAGTTGGACATTACAGTTGGACATTACAGTTGGACATTACAGTTGGACATTACAGTTGGACATTACAGGCATTACAGTTGGACATTACAGTTAGACATTACAGACATTACAGTTGGACATTACAGTTGGACATTACAGACATTACAGTTGGACATTACAGTTGGACATTACAGTTGGACATTACAGTTGGACATTACAGTTGGACATTACAGTTGGACATTACAGGCATTACAGTTGGACATTACAGTTGGACATTACAGACATTACAGTTGGACATTACAGTTGGACATTACAGACATTACAGTTGGACATTGCATTTAGACATTACAGACTTTACAGTTAGACATTGCAGGCATTACAGTTAGACATTACAGTTAGACATTACAGAAATTAGTTATATATTACATACATTACAGTTAGACATTACAGTAAGACATTACAGTTAGACATTACAGTTGGACATTACAGTTGGACATTACAGTTGGACATTACAGTTGGACATTACAGTTGACAGTTGGACATTACAGTTGGACATTACAGTTGGACATTACAGTTGGACATTTCAGACATTACAGTTGGACATTACAGTTGGACATTACAGTTGGACAATACAGACATTACAGTTGGACAATACAGACATTACAGTTGGACAATACAGACATTACAGTTGGACAATACAGACATTACAGTTGGACATTACAGTTGGACATTACAGACATTGCAGTTTGACATTACAGACATTGCAGTTTGACATTACAGACATTGCAGTTTGACATTACAGTTGGACATTACAGACATTACAGTTGGACATTACAGTTAGACATTACAGACATTAAAGTTGGACATTACAGACATTACAGTTGGACATTACAGTTGGACATTACAGTTGGACATTACAGTTGGACATTACAGACATTACAGTTGGACATTACAGACATTACAGTTGGACTTTCCAGACATTACAGTTGGACATTACAGACATTACAGTTGGACATTACAGACATTACAGTTGGACATTACAGACATTACAGTTGGACATTACAGACATTACAGTTGGACTTTCCAGACATTACAGTTGGACATTAAGACATTACAGTTAGACATTACAGACATTACAGTTGGACATTACAGTTGGACATTACAGTTGGACATTACAGTTGGACATTACAGTTGGACATTACAGTTGGACATTTCAGTTGGACATTACAGTTGGACATTACAGACATTACAGTTGGACATTACAGACATTACAGTTGGACAATACAGACATTACAGTTGGACATTACAGACATTACAGTTGGACATTACAGTTAGACATTTCAGACATTACAGTTAGACATTTCAGACATTACAGTTGGACATTACAGTTGGACATTACAGTTGGACATTACAGTTGGACATTACAGTTGGACATTACAGTTGGACATTACAGACATTACAGTTGGACATTACAGTTAGACATTACAGACATTACAGTTGGACAATACAGACATTACAGTTGGACAATACAGACATTACAGTTGGACATTACAGACATTACAGTTAGACATTTCAGACATTACAGTTGGACATTACAGACATTACAGTTGGACATTACAGTTGGACATTACAGTTGGACATTACAGTTGGATATTACAGTTGGACATTACAGTTGGACATTACAGACATTACAGTTGGACATTACAGACATTACAGTTGGACATTACAGTTAGACATTACAGACATTACAGTTGGACATTACAGACATTGCAGTTGGACATTACAGACATTGCAGTTGGACATTAGACATTACAGTTTGACATTACAGACATTACAGTTGGACATTACAGTTGGACATTACAGTTGGACATTACAGTTGGACATTACAGTTGGACAATACACAGACGTGTGTGGCATTTTGTTGTTTGTGAAGAAACTGGAGCAATACAATTCTGGAACGCTACTGCAATTCTGGAACATGAAGGGTGCATTTAGACTGGCCAGCTAACGGAACATTACAATTGGCCGTTCCATTCCTCGCGACAAGTTGGGACACACACAGACACAAGGTGCCAGACACGTAAGTACTGCTGTGCCAGACACAGCCAGACATTGTGACACGTTGCATTACTGCAAGACAAGCTGTAGACACTGCAGGCAATACAGCATAGACACGTAAGGCAATTACAGCCAGACACTGCAGGCAATACAGTTAGACACAAGTAGTTGCATTACCGTATCATCGCTGCATTACCGCAAGTTGCATCGCTGCTAATAATAATGTTGCATTACCGCAGCAATAAGCAATTTGCATACTGCTGCAATAATACAAGACACACAATGTTGCATCATCAGTAAGGCAATACATTTGCATTAATACAGCGACACAAGGCATTACCGCAAGTCAGACATTACAAGCAATAATGCGTTGCATCACCGCAGTTGCATTACATTACTCGTGCCAGAATACGCTGCACAATGCTGCTGCATTATCACAAGCACACGCTACTGCATTACCAAGGCATTACCGCACTTCATAATACAGCCAGACACAAGGCACAACCAGACATTTGACATTATAAGATATTACAGACATTACAGTTAGACATTACAGACATTACAGTTAGATATTACAGACATTACAGTTAGACATTACAGTTAGACATTACAGACAAATACAGTTAGACTTTACAGACATTACAGTTAGACATTACAGAAATTACAGTTAGGCATTACATACATTGAAGTTAGACATTAGAGTTAGACATCACAGACATTACAGTTAGACATTACAGAAATTACAGTTAGATATTACAGACATTACAGTTATACATTACAGTTAGACATTACAGACATTGCAGTTAGACATTACAGTTAGACATTACAGACATTACAGTTAGACATTGCATATAGACATTACATACATTTCAGTTAGACATTACATTTGGACATGACAAAGAGACATTACATTACAGATAGACATTACAGATATACATTACAGACATTACATTACAGACATTAAATAACAGTTAGACATAACATACATTACATTACAGATAGACATTACATATATTACATTACAGTTAGACATGACAGATGGACATTACATTGCAGTCACACATTACAGACATTACAGTTAGACATTACGGTTACACATTACAGACATTGCAGTTAGACATTACAGTTAGACTCATTTTGCAGAGCTCCCAAATGGCCAAATATGGCTCCCCGTTGAAAGGGAAACCTGATTCACATAACAAAGATCTTCAGTGTCCCATTGATGCCCAACATGTCCCTATCTACCCTGGAATTATGGAGAAAACAAGATTTTGATGATTATATTGCTAAAGTGCCTTTGACCATGCAATTGCTAATGTGACTCACTTTGCAGTGCTCCGAAATAGCCAAATATGGCTCCCCTTTGAAAAGGGAAACCTGATTCACGTAACACAGATCTTCAGTGTCCCATTGATGCCCAACATGTCCATATCTACCCTGGAATTATGGAGAAAACAAGATTTGGATGATTATATTGCTAAAGTGCCTTTGACCATGCTATTGCTAATGTGACTCACTTTGCAGTGCTCTCAAATGGCCAAATATGGCTCCCCGTTGAAATGGAAACCTGATTCACGTAACACAGATCTTCAGTGTCCCATTGATGCCCAGCATGTCCATATCTACCCTGGAATTATGGAGAAAACCCAGCTCCAGAGAAATCAAGGTATAGACCATTCCATTGCAAAAGTGCTTTTGACCATTCTATTGCTAAAGTGACTCACTTTGCAGGGCCCCCAAATGGCCAAATATGGCTCCCCGTTGAAATGGAAACCTGATTCACATAACACAGATCTTCAGTGTCCCATTGATCCCCAACGTGTCCATATCTACCCTTTAATTATTGGAATTATGGAGAAAACAAGATTTTGATGATTATATTGCTAAAGTGCCTTTGACCATGCTATTGCTATTATATGCTATTACAGCGTACATTGATGTTAAAATGTATACAGGTTGGCAGGACAGTCTGAAATGTTTTGCACAGTCTTTCGCTGTACGTTTTGTTGGTCAATGTGAGATTGAGTCGAGTCACACACGTCTCCTCTTCATAACAGAAACAAGGAAATTAATTTGACCCGTTCTCACACCCGCTTGGTCAGTGGCTGCACGTGGGACTGCTGGGATTGTCGCGAGTAATGAAATGCGATAGGGGGCCCTGGCTGTCAATCAATATCTTCCAGTGATGCGGGCCCCTGATTGGTCTGGGCCTGTAAGCACTGCTTACCCTTCTTACCGATAGTTACGCGTCTGTCCACATGAAATAATAAACTCAGAGAGGGAAATATTCCCTTTGTGAGCCAGTGTGCATATAGGAATCTCTGGATCAACCATGTCACGCGATATACTCTAACACTCCCCAGGGAGGCCTTCTCATGCCAGGATAAAAGGATTCCGCTTTTATGTAACTAGCATGTAAAAATCAGAGACATGAAAGCCTAGAAATCCATCAATCACTTGGGGCACTGACACACCCATCATCACAGAAGCAAACGAGGCCGAGCAGTGAAACCAGAGCTATGTTTAAAGTAGGCCATCAACTATTCATGCTGTTGTGATACGCAGACACCTATCAGGTGTGATGCAGCCTGTACTGATTTCACCTGGCTTTAGCCTCTGCTCGTCTTCACAGGGACTGCCTAATACATACACTACTGGTCAAAAGTTTTAGAATTTTTTTTATTGAAATTCATGCAGTTCAATGTCTTATTGTACTCTGAAATGAAAGAATAGAACACATAAATAATTTAAGTTAAAAAATAAATCATGGAATCAATTTATAAACCAAAATGTATTCTAAATTTTTGACTCATCAAAGTAGCCCCCTTTGGCAGATATAACAGCTGAACACACTCGTGGCATTCTTTCTACAATGGAAATCAAATATTCTTCAGAAAGTTCTTCCCAACTCTGTTGCAGAAGTTCCCATAAATGTGTGTCACTTGTAGGTTGCTTTGCTTTCCCTTTCTGTCCAGTTTGTCCCAAACCAGCTCAATGGGGTTTAAGTCTGGTGACTGTGCTGGCCACTCCATGTTTTTAAGCTTACCATCTTGTTCTTTTTTGCTAAGGTAGTTCTGGCATAGCTTGAATTTATGTTTTGGGTCATTATCTTGCTGTAGGATGAACCCCTGACCAACTAGGCGCATACCAGAGGGTATTGCATGGCACTGCTGCAAAATGCTGTGGTAGCCGTTTTGGTTCAGGGTGCCTTTCACTCTGTACAAATCACCGACCCTGGATCCAGCAAAACAGCCCCAGACCATCATCCTTCCTCCTCCATGTTTGACAGTTAATGTCACACACTGAGGAAGCATCCTTTCGCCTACTCGACACCGTACGAAGATCCTGCGTGATGAACTGAAGATTTCAAATTTTTATTCATCAGTCCATAACACCTTCTTCCAGTCTTCAGTAGTCCATTGGCGAGGTTTCTTGGCCCAGGCAAGCCTCTTATTCTGATGTCTTTGCAATGGCTTTCTTGCTGCAACTCGACCTATCAACCTGCAGCTCGAAGTCTTCTCTTTACAGTTGAAACTGAGACTTGCTTATTACGACCACTATTAAGCTATGCTTGAAGCTGTTGTCCTGTGAGCCGCCTATCACGCAAGCTGTTGACTCTCAGAAACTTGTCTTCTGATTCTGTTGTGGCTTTGGGTCTGCCAGACCTCTTCCTGTCAGAGTTTCCCCCAGTTTCTTCTTCTCTTCCATTGTTAATTGCCTGTTTTCCGCCATTTTTATGGCAACACACTACTTTCTGCAGTACAATACTGTTCAAATAATGCTCATGAGGGTATGGTACCACAGTGTGTTCCAACAATACTTTTATACAAACAGAGGGGGTTGTAAGTAATCCAGACAAGTTGGAACACCTGTGGGAATTGGTATCACCAACTTTCAAAGCTTGATCAACCTCCATTGCTGCAGAACAGCTTTACATTGTTTACCCATTTCTTGTTCCCTGAAAAAGGCCTTTTTGTAAAATACTGAAATGTACATTATTTTTCAGTTTTGGTAACCTTACATTTTTTTAACATCAGACAGTTCACCACTTACCTTTGTACCATTTCAAGCTATTCATTGGACTTGAACTGCTAAAATTTCAGTAAAAAACTAGAAAAATTGGGGTTTCTAAAACTTTTGACCAGTAGTGTATATTGTATAAAATGATATTGCATATTAAACTGGGCCTACAATAACGTTAAGAGTGGCCTAAGGCCTTTATATATACCTTTTTAATGCATAGACTACTATTAAAATAGCTCTTAAATTTATATGTGTTGGCATGATTTTATAAATCCTGTTTTAATGTTAAACATAAATGTGGCATAGTGAATCATTTGGATTAACTGCATGTGTATAGCTACCTTAGTGACTATCTTATTTATCAATGTTTTTTTCAGAAGTAGGCTGATTTATATTTGCTAGTAATATGTTGGATTTCAAAAAAAATTATAATTTGGTGGCCCCAAGGCAGTAACTCTGAGGACCCACTTGGGGTCCCGCAACCCCTGTTGAAGATCTCTGCTGTATACAAAAGGGATCGCTGTAGTTTTAAAAAAATCCATTAGCGTAGTGAGTGACTTATTAAGTGTCCTTCTGTAATGGCTTTACTGACTTGCTGTATAAGTGACACACCATAAGGAGGACTTTACAAGTTATCTATCCAAACAAGCATTGTTTAAAGTCCTCACTACAGAAGCAAGCAAGTAGCAAAGAAAGTGTCGACAAGCCTCCGAGCCACAACAACGGCGTTGTAATTATAAATGGAGTCAGCCAGACAGTGGGGATGATCAGTCATTTATTAAAGTGTATAAAACAAGAAAACACTAAAGTTCATGTCATCGTTTTATCAAACACAATTTCAATCTCACTTCTCTACTTCCAAGCATTTGCTCAACTCTCACACTTAAAAGTGCGTTATGCATAGTGCCAGGTTTATAACATCACTACTCCATAAATAAACCACATGAAATTGGCAGTAATCATTGACTTACTAATTAAACTAAAGGAAATGCTCAGAAAAGGCAGCAGCACACCAACACACACACACACATTCAGATTGACAAAAATTCTGGTATTATTGGTATTATATTGATAAAATGTGACTGTAAGGAATAAATCAATCAATTTGTGCATTATTTGTCCCTTTATTCAATATTTATAGAGTTCATCAAAACCATTTGATGTTTGGTGTGGCAATTCAGTACAACAAACCCACAAACAATGTGGGTGTGAAAAAATGAGCCTATAGTTTAAAGCTGGGGTAGGCAGTTTTTTTCTTTTTGTGTCATTGGGCAGTGATTCCATAATAACTTACAATAACTTGTTGTAATTTAAGTGGTCTGAGAGAAAACTAGACTTTTGTACGTCCTCTTGGCTCTGTTTTCAGTCTTTTAGAAAATCTAGGCCAGGACAGCAGACTTTGGCCAATCACAGGTCATTTCAGAGAGAGCGTCCCTATTGGCTGTTCTACAAATGCAGATGGTGTAAGCCTGATTCAATGGTGGAAGATCCTGCAGGAAAAGTTGTTATTCCATCATTGGCAATAACTGCCTACACTGCCTACATCAAAAAGAGAGTCTGACAATAAACGCAATAAAAGTGTGTCAATATCGGCAAAGAAATTCTGAGATGAAGAGAAAATGTCACTAATTACACAGCCTTCTGCTAACCGCGGCCAAATTCTCACAACCGTGGCTAATTCACTTTCATGTTTATTTTGCTAACTACAGCTTCGAATCACAGTATGTCATCTCAAAGAGCTAAACAGGTACACAAGTTTGCAAAGAAAACAGGATGATAATTCTCACAGAATTGCCGCGAACTGCATCAGGATCACAATCATGATTGAGGTGAATGAAATAAATGGCTCATACTCATACAGGTTACTGAATGAAGCAGCTGCATATGTCAGAAAACTGCCTACCCCAGCTTTATTCAACAATTTCCTGCAGCAAACAATCATTTTCATTATCAGTGAATCAATGATTATTTCCCTAATTCATTAATTTGTATGTCAGAAAATAGTGAACAATGCCCACCACAATTTCCTCGAGCCCAACAAAACATCTTAAAATTGCTTTTTTGTTGGACCAACAGTAACAATATGTAAGACAAGGTAAATCAGCTGTCTCATATTTGAGAAGCAGTAACCATCCAATGCTTGCTTAGATTAACTGATTATCAGAATAGTTGTTTTTTTCCAATTCATTTCAGTTCCAGTCTTACAAAAGTAAACATTGCAAGCTTCACAAATGTGTACTGGATTGCATTATATTGTACAGCTGTTGCTGTTATTGTGTCGATCGCCTGTGAACGAACATTGCTTATGTAATCTTTGCTGTTTTAGCACAGGTTAGAACCAGCTAAATTATGCATGCTCTTGCTTATAGCATCTCAATTAGTTCTTCATGAGCACTGACAAAATGAAGCAGTGATATGGCACCTTGTTCTTGATGTTGTGGAAATGTGGTCAATATGTCCTTTTTTTTACCAAAGGGGTGTTGGTTGCTTGTTTTGCTTTTGGAATGCTTTAAACAGTTTAACAACAGACATGATAAATATACAAGCTTGAAAACCTTTTCATTCAAACATTTTCAAAAATGCACTTGAGATGAAAAAATTGTTACCACTTATGAAAGTGGTATCAATCTTCTCGTTTAAAATTAAATATTGTAAAAAAAAAAAAAAAAAAATATATAAATCAAATAATTAAAATAATATTAAATCTCCACTGAAATGTTTTTTTTTTTTAATCTGGCGTAACATTGGGGTTTAATCCTTGTTAACACTTTCGGTAGTAGCTAAATATGGTGTTGTCTATCCACCTGCGGAACTTGGACACAGCGGTGTAGACTCCAGGAAACTGTGCATCAGCACATCCTCTGCCCCAGGACACCAAACCATAGACCCGGCCCTCACATACTAGTGGGCCCCCAGAGTCCCCCTGAAACGGCAGGAAAGAAGGAAACATCAGGTATATCAACATATTCTTCCAGGCCTCCTAGTGGGGTCAAGTTTTAATGAACAAGAAACTTAAAGGCAGGGTTGGTAATGTTGAGAAGCTAGCAAGATTTGAAAGTAGCATCTCCTTTGGGGCTCCATCTAACCCCTCCCACTGCCCCCGGGGTTCTGCCCACACACAGACGTGCACGAGCACCGCTGTGTTGCTGCCTCAGAGCAGAGCGGAGAAAGGAGCGACATTTTCCTTAACCAAAACTACTTCATATCTCATTCCACTGCGGCAGTGGCAGAGTTTTCTCCTCCATTCTTCAGTTAACTTGCAGTAACTCCGGTGGTGACAACACACACTGAGCTCAGGCTGGTACGCGGGAGTACGCGCAGTGGGGAGAGGAGGCATTTCATTGGTTCTTTCCAAGCGGACAGCAAGGCATTGATTGGTGGGCATTTTTACAGGATCACAGCAGCTACAAACAACAGATCTTTCTTGCTTCTTTTTTATCGGAGCCCATAAGTTATTTATTGCTGTCAGGGTGTAAAGACAATATATAAAAAAGTGTATATTGGAAATAGTTACTAAACATGCCTTTAAAGGATAGGTCTGGTGATATTCTATATTTTTCTAGTTGTCAACAGCTCTTTGGAAAGATAACCAACTCTGAATTGATCCTAGCAAGTATTGTCTGTGTAGCCATAGCCTAAAATAGCTTAATCCTCATGGAAACATGGTCACTGTAGTTTATTTTGGCCCAATCCCACATACACCATCCTGCTACCATAAACAATCACTAATTATTCACATATATAGCTGTTTTAGGAAATTACATAGGCTTTGTTTTAAAAGGACACTACATATTTGAGACCAGTGGTAAAAGAAGTATTCGCATCATTTACTTAGGTAAAAGTAGCAATACCTCAATGTGAACATACGAGTAAAAGTTGTGCATTCAAAATGTTACAAAAGTAAAAGTTGATATGTACAGTATTAGTAGTGACAACTTAAAGTAATAAAAGTAAAGCTACTCATTATGGAGAACACTTTTTGTTGTCAATGTTAGGTTTTATCCATTTATTTAAAAAAAAAAAGCATCTCTTTCAACTGCACCTTAGCTAATGTTACATTTATTACATATTTGGATTGTTATTAGTGATATGTTAATGTAAAGCAGCATCTTACATTGCAGCTGGTTGAGGAAATAACTCGGCAATCTCCAAAAGGTAACATATTCACACACTGAGTAAAACGGCTGAGGTCCTCTTACCTGACAGGCATCCTTTCCACCAGTACTGAAACCAGCGCAGAGCATGTTTTCTGTGATGTTGCCGTTAAAGGACTCACTGCTGTTGCATTTTTCTGTGGAGACGATGGGCAGCGTGATGGTGCGGAGGGTGGAGGGGATCTGGCCTCCACTGGGGCTGGTGTATCCCCAGCCTGACACTCGACACACTCTGCCCTCCGCCACATAGGCCCCCTGTCGGGGCAGCAGAGCAATGGAGACGTAGCTGTTCAGATACACCGGGGCCCTTAGCTGGAGAGATGGGGACAGACAATGTGATCAGCAAACAGACCCACTGAGGCTACATTTACACCACTACATTTTAGTTTACGTTTACTCAACGCATTCTCATGAACGGGTTTCCACGATATCATACATAATTCATGCACACCGATTCGTATGATATCCTACAAATTTAGGTGACTGCCTACTGGTCACGTGACGCCGGCTACAGAACTCTGTGAGCTGTCGGTCATATCAGTGGACAGAGTGAAGTTTAGCCGACAAAAAGTTAGCATCATGCTGCGACGCCAGTTAAGTTTATGCACCAAAACAACTTGTTAAGTCAACATTAAGTTAACATCTGTGGAATACATACAAATTACAGTGTATTACTTTTCGTAGCTTTATGTACAAACGGTTCATGAGAACAGCCTGGTTATACGCCTCACGTTCACACTACATTTAAGAGCCCCTAAAACGGAGAAATTTAGAAACACTGCTGTCCTCGATTTGGTTTGAAAACTCTGGGGATTCTTTGTAGTCTAGACAGGCATAAGGGCATAAACGGAGAGCTTTAGAAACCACGATGCACGCCAGCCAGATTTTGAACCGCAGAGTAATGTCAGACAATTTGCTTTCTGTTTACACTGGCACGCGCATGCCCAGTGTATGCGAATAGTCATGTGATATGCGTTAGACGGAGATTAGTTCTGCTCCTGGAGCTAAAACTCTTGTGTGGACGTAGATCAGTTTTTTTCCTTCTTTTTTTTTTACCAATGTTTTTATTAAGTTTTCATTGCAATTACAATTTAAAACAACCCCCCCGCCCCCCGTCCCAACCCACAAAAAAACCTCTCTCTCAACCTCTGCCGTACTACAACAATCAAAAAACAAAAAGCAAATTATATGACTGTAGCAGCTTCCCTATGTCTTCTTCTTTTACAAACCGGTAATGAGAGAATGCATCTCTCCTTGTTTTTATACAATGTTAATGTTTAATTGTGCATTGTCCCGGTTTAAATAAAATTACATTACAATTACAAATGGCCTCCAGATTTTCTCATACACCCCCAATTTGCCTCTAAATATATATGTCAGTCTCTCCATGGACATACATTGCACCATATTCTTGATCCAAGCACCAATTGTAGGTGCCTCCATTTTCTTCCATATGAAAGCTATAGTCCTTTTTGCCTGTAGTACAGAAGATTCAATACATTTATATTTGTGGGGTTTCAGAGTCAGACCTGTTGGATACAGGTGCAGCAAAATCATCTTAGGGTCAAGTGGAATGTGTCACGATTGTGAGTTTCTGTTGTTAGTGTTTCCTGTTCATTTTGAAGTCTCTGTTTTTCTCCCCTAGTCTTGTCTCGTTTTACTTCCTGTCTTGTGTTTTCCCACCTGTTTGATTGTCTGCCCCGCCCTGATGTGTTCCACCTGTTGTATCACCTGTCCCTTGTTAGTCCTTTTTAACCTGTGTATTTAGTCTCTGCGTTTTCTTGGTGTTTTGTCGGATCATTGTTTTCGTTATGTTGGGCTCTGTCGCGTCTTGCGTCTTGCATCGTGTATCTTGTATCTTGTAAGGTATGTTGCCGGTGTTCTAGTTAGTTTCCATGTTCCTGGTCTTTTTGTACCTCTCTGTATTTTTTGGAAGCAGATTTTGCTTGTGACTTCAGGACACCTTTTGTTATACCTTTTTCTTATTAAATCTTTGAACGCTACTCTGCTCTCGTCTCTACTGCATCTGGGTCCAAGCCTCGCTTTCCCGACATGAACCGTGACAGAATGTTCACAGACAAGATGAACATAGTCCCACTGATCCCCTCCTCCCTCCAGAATGTTCCAATTTTGTCACAGTCCCAGACATATTGCACAAATGCTCCCCTGACAGAGATTGTTTTTGTGTAAAAATGCCGCTTAAAAATGAAAACATAGTAGTGTAGATGTAGCCTGAGAGTGGCTGATGGAGTAACAAAGTTGAAAAATAGACCAGTAGTTTGCATACTGTACCTTAATGAGCATAATATCATTGTTGGTGGTGGTGCGGTTGTACTGCGGGTGGGGAACCAACAATTGGGGCAGGATTTCTTGCTCTGTTCCCTCATAGATGGTCAGAGAGTAGTCTCCTGCTACGATCATCATTTTATCTACCCTGCAGAGATAAAAAGCAAATCAAAGTCACCATGTTGTAATGCAAATATAGTATGTTAGCTTAAATGGTTCTTGTTGATATTAAAGGTATAGTTCAATATTTTGGGATCTGTCTGTCCATTACATATGACACTACAGCCAGCAACCTATTATCTCTCGTACAGCGACCTTCAAAAATCACACTGACGTTTGTAACTATGCTATTAGCTAAAAATACAGCGCCTTTCTCAACAGAATGTTGTATTGCTTGCTTCACATGTTTAGATAAGGATGTCAGTTTTTTGAAAAATTATCTAATATCCGGACTAATTTTAGGGACCCTTAATAGACACCATTTTAGATTGTGGGTTTTTTATAATGTGATAGTTACTGAGTGTGACTGTGAGTTTGATCTCTTGTTTAAGGGAAATGTACATGTGTGTATGTTTGTGGGTGTACACCTACATGCACAGTATGTGGGTGTGATAAATGTATTGTATATCAATGTGATTTAACATATATTCTTGTAATGGAATGTCTGTGATGTAATGGGTATTGTGTGTCTAGTGTGAACCCCAGGAAGAGTAGCTGACTGCTACTCTGTCAGCTAATGGGGATCCTTTTAATAAACCGTAAACCATTTAAAAGCCACAGCTCACCAGAATGTTAACCAGAGTTCATTAGCTAGTCGAGGGCTCAGACAGCAGGGAGGAGTGAGCACGGTAGATGTTTTTAGTCAGCAGAGATTACAACTAGAAAGTTGAAAATGTGACTTTAGTCGGTGAGTTTATATATATGGAGTTGGGACTAGTTTTCTTGGGAGCTGTAGTTTTTTCTCTGCTCACAAGGTAATCATTGTTTAACTTAAAAATCACAAAGGTTTCAATTTCTTATAGCGTCTTCTGTTGTGGATGCCGACAGTGTCATAGTTATGTATGTTTTATGGTTCAGTTTCCTGTTTTATTTTATAGTCTGTTTTCTCCCATCATGTCTTGTTTTACTTCCTGCCTTGTGTTTTCCTGCCTTTGTGATTGTCTGCCCCACCCTGATGTGTTTCACCTGTTGCTGAGCCCTCGTGTCACCTGTCCCTTGTTTCACCCTTGTTACCTTGTGTATTTAGTCTCTGTGTTGTCTTTGTCTGTTGTCAGATCATCATCGTATGTGTATGTCTACCCCCTTTGTCTCGGTGTTCCAGTTTTTTGTGATTTCTAGGGCCCGTTTCAGAAAACAGGTTTAGTGAAAACTCTGAGTTTGTTAACCATGAGAGATGAGGGAAACTCTGAGTTTTCTGTTTCTGAAAGAGAAGTAACTTAACCTCAGTTACCATAGTAACTGACTCTAAGTCTGTGAACCTAACCTGGTCGAGAGCAGGTTTTCTTCAAGGAACCTAGAGTTTCTCTGTCTCCTCCCTCTGACACAAGCCCAGCCTGCTGACACAGCCCTCTTTCATTTCCTCATTCATTAATTCAGTCTGTATCAGGCACATTTTAGCACAGTTTGTTACTGTATCTGCATGAATAAAAAAAGGGTTGGTTTATTAACCATGTTAGTATAAAACGACTAATAAGACTAAGGGCCCTATTTTAACGATCTGAAACGCAAGTATCAAACATGAAACGCAAGTAGCTTTGTGGGCGGATCTCCGGCGCCGTTGCTATAATACCGGCGGGATAAATGACTCTTGCGCCCGACGCAAATCTAAAATGGGTTGGTCTGAAGTAGCTAGGTGTGGTTTGGTCGTAATGTGCAATAAACCAATCAGAGCGTCATCTCACATTCCCTTTAAGTGCAGGCCGCGCTTGTTCCATGGCGGATTGCTATTATAACGGCGAATTTGCCTTAGTTAAGCCACTGTATAGCAAAGCGCCGTCAGAAGAGTGTGACTCGCTCTAAAACGTGTTTTAAACGTTATTGTAATTTTCACTGGCCACAAACCAGTAAGAGACATTAAAAAGGAGTTCCACAGTATTGCAGGTAAATGATGTAAACCCTTTGAAATAAAAGATTATGAATTATAATAGTTAATGATAGTGCTGCAGCTTGAATGGGATTAGTAGGCCTAGGACCTTTTTACCCGCAGTATTGCACTTAAATGAAATAGATTATAGGTTCAATACCATTTCACCAGTAATATTATACTTATGATTAAATATGATATACACTATATTGGAATATGCACATTTACCCTAGCAGCAATTTTCTCCCACACAAATTCTCTCTTTTGCAGCAGCTGCTGTGTTGCCCTTTTAACGAAATAGATTCACTGTATGTGCGCATGAGTATTTCCGCCGACCCCTTTGTTTGTGGTTGTTGCCATGGGGAATCGTAGTATCATGGCTCCATTCATGCTGCCTTTTTATTGTGGTGGTTAACCTACTCTGAGTTGATTGAACAAACTCATACCAGTTGTTCTGGAACCAAAAACTCGATTTCCCATCTCAGGGTAAATCAACTCAGACATCATGGTTAGACTCAGAGTTTGTTAAACCTCCTTCCTGAAATGGGCCCCTGGGGCCTTGTTGGAAAGCCTGTCCATGCCCCCTGCAGGTGGGCGGCGATACTGCTGTCTGATGTCGGTTGAGTGAGCAGCACTGTGCTTTGATGTCGGTTTAGAGAGGCAGCAGACTTTTTCCTTATTCCTTTTCTTCATTCTGTCTGGTTTGTGCGTTCGTGAGGAAAACGTGAGTATTGTACAAGTGGAGTTTGTTGTGTGACCACATGCAGACCACAAACTCAAACTACCTATACAACTCAAATAAAGCTCTGTTAACCAGACATATTTCCTCTGGAGCCTGATTCTTTGACCGGAGTCGAGTCCATATCTGCCGCCTCAACCAGTTAAATCGTGGGAGGTCACACCCCTCAGTTTCAGGCCTCATGTAAGTAGCCTCCAAATTAAACAGTAATTTTTCAGTGTGAAAGATGTGAAACATTATCCACATAAATGATCAAACTATGTGTTTCATCGACAACGTCACAGACGTATGCCAGTAAGTGAAGTGGAAACTTTATTTTTTCGGTACTTTTCAGTTAGAATTCGTCATGTTACAGAGCCAGAAAAGGCTTTGCGGATGGCTCGCACATTCTCACGTGAAGTTAATTTTTTATACATCACATAGTGTCCGTGAAAACCAGCGTACGCAAGCTTTTCGTGCATACGCAACGTTTATACATGAGGCCCCTTGTCTTTTGGCTTCCTCAACGTTTTGGAACAATTTTTTTGTTGTATCGCTTTTTATTATATTAAATCCTCAAGCTCACCACTGCCCTGCTGTCTCTGCATTTCTGGGTCTGCCATTTCCCTAAACTTAACACACAGACGAAGAAATGGTGAATGAGGGCGTTTTCACACCTGTAGTTTGCTTCAGTCAGAATCAGTTGGTGAGTTAGTAAACTTGGAGCGATTTGCCCTCGGTCAGTTTGGTCTCGTTTCACACCTGGAAAACTCCAAAATGCGTCATTACAAATCAGAATGTCCAGCCCTCTTATTGGTCAGATATGTCTGGGGGCGGGAGCAAGAAAGTAAATACAGAAAGAAGGTCCTGTGTTCTGGTCTAGTGGTCAAACCAGCTCATTTCATTAAAATTATCAGACAGTCAATGTTCTACCTCTGTTAGGAGCACATCAATCTCACAATCACTGAATCGTATTTTTTCCCCATTTTTTTGTTTCATGATTGGTCATCAAGGGCTTCTTTACAAGGCTGCTATATTCATTGATTGATTAACATGAATCTTATTAGGAGAAATATGGGACGACCTTGGGAGGAGCGTGAGGCTCGTGCACGTCCGCATAAGGTAACGCACGTCCATATTTATAACGAAAATTCTGACTTTTTGGCGCACAAAATCTTTCAGAATAGAATCTACGCACAGTTTTATAAATGAGGCCCCTGCTCTGGTCACCGAGACTTCGCTCTGCTCTGCCGGCGTCTGTCTCCAATTTTAGCAGCAGCTGGTTTGACCACAGAGATAAGAGTGTCGGACGGCAAGCTTGACTGCAGTCTATTTCTGTGATAGAAACACTGCAAGTTGCTACAGTTTGCTGCTCTGTTGCATCGCAGATTGTTAAACGCACCTGACTAAAGGAGACATTAGCTCAGACTCGCGGAGTACATATAATTGGTGCTGTTCGAGTACGCATCACGTTCTCACCACAAACAAACCGCTCCAGAGTTCAGACATACAGAAGTGAGACATACAGAACCGATGAGATAATTAACATTACCTCATAATGTTGATATAAAAGGTCATCATGGCAATATTACGTTTAAATATATTTGCTGTTGCAAAGTATTAATATAAATGTAATTTCTAGGATAAAGAGCTATATATGTATATATACTTGTATTTATATATTAATCCCATTGACTCAGCACTACAGTAAGCGTTGTTGAGGACAGAAGCTGTATATTGACTGATAGGGAAGTAGGCAACACTTACATTTGGGAACTGACAATACAGTTAACTGCCATTTAATAAAAGACCGTTGTCAGTTTGCAGATGTAAGACTGTTAAAGGTCCAATGTGTGGGAATTTCGCCCATCTAGCGTTGAGATCATATATCGCAATCAACTCTCTCACGCCACGCAGTTCAAAGTAGCCTTCACGCTTCAGAAAGCCAAGATGTCGTCCACGTCTTTATCCAGCTTTCCTTCCGGTGATCAGGTCCGTTTGTTCCGTCTTTTTTTCCTGATGACGCTGGTCTCTTGCTCTTTTCAATATCCTTTTCCTTTTTTCTGGGCAAAGAATAAGACTCCTGTTCCTGAAATTTGGATTTTGAATATGTGTAGTCCTCCATGTTTCCTTCTTCAAACTTGCCGGGGCCGGGAAGTGACGATACCCATTAGCAGCATCTGTGAGTTTATCATGTGACAGCGAAAACGCGAAAGGCGGAGGCAGTATATTCTGTATGTCCCTTACCTGCTAACGTATTTCAAGATGGCGCATGAATATGGAGCGTCTACCCCAGTTCATGCAAATGCAAATGTGAAATTTCAAGCCAATAGGAATACTTGGAATTGATTTTTGAACGGCAACATGAAGAATTAAAAACGTTACACACTGGACCTTTAATGTTACCCCAGAGTCTGAATTAAACACCAAACATTATGTAAAATGATTGCTTCCTTACGAGCCAAACTGTTTGTAATTTATATGAAAGTGTTTTGTCACTTGAGGCTGTGATATGCTTGCTTCAGATTCCCATACCACAGAGCTCTATTGTTACTGGCATGCTTGTATCACTTTCATGTGCTTTCTCTTGATAACTTGCATAACTGACTTTATGATATGGCTCCAAATGACTGGATCTTCTAACCGAATCCTGTATGTACACACTTACAATTCAAGTTGAGGTCATCATATGTTAAAAGGCCTTTTATTGTTGTGTTCAACTTCTTTACAAAAAGCTAAATCAGGACACAAAGGTGTACAATAACTGTGACCAGTGCTTTTTTTTTTAGCTTTTTTTAGCTGAGCTTATGTAGAAGTAAATGAAAAGAAGAAAAAAATTTGCTCACCCAATGTTACAGTGTGCTGCTGTGATTACCCAGTACTTATTTATCAAGGAGCCCCCGCATAAGTGCTGACGCTGGGTTGTCTGTATGGACACAATGTATTTGATTGAATGTGGAACTGGTGCGTATCCTCCGACTATACGTCCCTGTGCCAGCTCTTGACCTGCGACACACACAGAGGGATATAAAGATGATCGTAGATTGGATTTGGAGAGAGAAACGGCCATAAGGAGCTAACACAGTTGTAACGTTATTACTGCAGCTACAGCTCCAACATCAGCGAGAACAATACAAGTCATAAAGGAAACAACAGCTGACTTCAGTGCACAGATGGATAATGAAAAACAATCTCATCTCTGAGGTTTAATGATTCACAGTGAGAATGAGTCTGACCACCATTACAGTATCTATCTGATGTAAACACAGTATTGCAGTCGTGTAAAGTAACTTAAGTACATTTACTTACTTTGCTGTGTTTAGGTACAAGTTTGAGGTACTTTTACTTTACTTAAGTATTTCCTTTTTTGCTACTTTATACTTTTACACCACTTCAATTCAGAGGGAAATACTGCCGGTATTTAGTCACTTTCTGACCAAGTAGTTACAGGAACGTAGTTATAGGAAAAGTCCACTTCTAAGCAGATCTACTAACTACTCTCCCCCAAAACCGGCGAAATAAAAGCGTTATTTACGAGACCGTTCTGAGAGACCTCCAGCTTACAGCAGGGTATCTGAGCATGCCTGGCCGAGCGATGAGCTAGCGGCCCCGGGAGGCGCCTGCTGGCTGTTACCTCACTTCATAGAGCTTCTCAACTCCGAAAACTTTGAAGCAAATTGTCAATTCGGCATCAATTTGCGCAAGACTGCCTATATTCAAAATCTAAATAGTTCATTTCTCACCTAAAACGTTGTCAGAAGTGAATTTAGTAATGAATAAGATGGCAATTTTTTTTTAAATTGTTCCATTGTTGGTCTGTCTGTACCGAAAACCCAACACTCGTTGACCTAGGTTCCTATGCTGAAAAGGGAACAGCGAAAAGACCCTGCCCTGAAGTAGGAGCTGAAAGAGTTACAGGAACTGCAACCAGAGGAACTTAAAAATCCCCAAATTGGTCCAGTCGGAACACGAGAAAAAAAGGGTTCTAGGAATTTTATGTTCTAGGAACTGCAAAAATCCCTCCTGTGGGAAAGCAGCTTTAGTTAAAGATTAAGATTTTACATAAAAAACATAGGGTGAGTTTATAAAATATGATGCACTCTCGCAGACTAAAGAATCCAAAATCACCACTGTTAATATGCAAAAATCCAATAATATAATGTATAATAATCTAACATTCGCCAGGGCTATTTTTCTGAATTCTGAGTATCTTTACTTTTGCTGATTGTACTTTTATTTGAGTGAAATTTTCAATGCAGGACTTTTACTTGTAAAGGGCTTTTTTAATCGCAGTATTGCTACATTTACTTAAGTAATGTTTGAAGACATTATAAAAGGCGCGGGAACTTTCTAGTCGCCTCTCCGTCAGCTCCGCTTGATTTATGCTCACTTGTCTATTTTACAATGTTGTGCTTTATTTGGTTGATGTTGGACGGCGTGACGATGGTGATGGCTGTATAGTCAGGAAATCAACCTGCCGACTGTGCTAACCTCCTGCAAGAATTCTCTATAACTAAAGATAGCGCATTACAAGCTGCGCCACGGAACTGTAGCCTACACACTTCCTGTCTCCCAAATGGGCGTGGCCTTGTTTGAAAGTTTAGTGAACATTGGAATGGGTGAAAGTTATATTTGCATAATTTATTAATATTTTTTGTTGTTGCTGACATTAGATAGTAACACAGCTAAAAGACATATTAAGCTGTACGAAAATTTGTTTGTTTGGGCGTTCGCGAACATTAGTTCACATTAGCTTATCTGTGTTGCCAGATCTCGTGAGAGTTTGGTCCTGAGACAGAAACATGTCTCAAACAGATTAAATTTTCTCTGGATGTGTCCGTCTGGAAAAAGGCCATTTTAGAGTCAGAATGTTGTTATTTATATATATATATATATATATATATATATATATATATATATATATATATATATATATATATATATATATATATATATATATATATATATATATATATATATATATATATATATATATATGTATGTATATATATGTATGTATATATATGTATGTATATATATGTATGTATATATATGTATGTATATATATGTATGTATGTATATGTATATATGTATATGTATATATGTGTATGTATATATGTGTATATATATATATATGTATGTGTATATATATATATATGTATGTATATATATATATGTATGTATATATATATATATGTATGTGTATATATATGTGTGTGTGTGTGTGTGTGTGTGTGTGTGTGTGTGTGTGTGTGTGTGTGTGTATATATGTGTATATATGTCTCCAATATTTGCTTTGGTGTCTGTGGGGGAAAAATTCGGGTTTTTTTTTTTTTTTTCCCTTTTTTTTTTCCAATAAAAACAAAACGTTTTAGTCTCCTGAAGAGGCATGGCAGAGGTAAAGACCACTTGACACAGATACAGGAACTTACTCTGAGTTGGGGCATCTCCGTTCTAAAACGTCTCTGCCTAGGCTAGCTAGCCAGCTGGCCGGTCAAGTTTTCAATTGTAAACTTCAGAGTAAACATAGTGTGCCAATCTCACGGCCACATTGTGCTTTATGGTGAATCATGCACACGTTTAAGGAGCTGATGGGATAATATTTCACTGTAACTCGCACGATTTCATATGACAAATAAGAATTCATTGATTGATTTTAAAGGATTTCAATAAATCTTATTCCACCTCTGCTAAATAAAGATTCATACTGTATACTGTTACAGTCAGTTAGGTTTAACTTAGTCTCACTTTGCCAGACCTTCCTCCACTGCGCTGCGAAGGAGGGTCTGGCTAGTCTACAGCATTCCGGGATGGGAGAAAAACATGCTCTGGTTTACTGGCATTTCTTTAAACCAATCACAATTGTCATGGGTGGCGCAAAGCGCCAGACAGAGCCATGCTGCCTCTGCAAAATAGCCTCGAGAAGGAACTTGTTTTGGTGGAACATGTGCATGTTCAAATGTTGTTTTAGTCATCCAACAGAAAACTCAGATAGGACAGATAATCTAGCTAGCTGTCTGGATTTACCCTGCAGAGATCTGAAGAGCAGTTAACCATAGTCCTCATAAATCCACCGGAGTTTAGAACACAAAGAAAGAGGAAGGAAATGTACATTCGGCCGAAAAGAGTGAAATCCGGCTGATTTTCCAGCGGCAATTGGAGTAATCCCGGGATATACCGTAGACTAGGTTAAACTAGCTCTAACCCTAACTGAGAGAGCAGTTGGGGGACTCATGACCTCAGTGTTTCTAGAATCCTGGCCCCGAGAGTAAATACACTGTAAACGTTTAAAACGTTCTGCCTAAAACTCAATTGTCCGTCACAGCGACTGAGAGCCATTACTGTCCTCGATATTGACCCCGGGCTATAATTGGCAGCAGTGGTGTGAGTCAAGAGCAAAATAGTAACTCTATACAGCATACTGCACATGGCATGGATTGGGTGTGTGTGAGAAACACACGCAGACATACATACAGGTGCATTAGAAAGTGTTATGTAAGGACCTTGAAACTGAAACTTGAGCAATGTGTCTCCTATTGTGTGCAATGTGGGCTAAAACTGATGGTTACTGCCCACACTGCTGAACTGTGCATTGTAGCAAGTCAACTATATGCTATTCACTGCTTACTGCTAATGTAGTTAGCTGGCAAATAATAATAAAAATAAATCTACTTTTTTTTCATATTCTCACAAGCTAAAATTAGTAAAAGTGTATCAGTCTCCAGCACTGTCCATTGTATAACGGTATTGTTCAGTCCCAGATGCTAGACCCTTTCAATAGTCTCCTTTCACGTTTTATCTTTGCAATATAATTGCCAAGCACAAAAGTGTGTGTTGGCCATAAGTTGTTCGCCTTCATCTGTTCTTTCTGAGGTGTCAAATTCTTTTGGTGAATAAAAGTGGTGGTCAAAAAGATCTTTTTCTCAAAAAGATATCTTTGATGCACCGAGTAACAATGCACATGTTCCAGGAATTTTAACTTTCGCTTATTAGTTTTAAATGAAACCTTAAAATGTAAACAAGATCAGCAAATTATGCAATCAGGTATATTAACAGTATTTAGCTTTTCATCACAGAAGTGACATTACAAAGGACTTTACATAGGTGAGCGTGACTAGACATTTTAATACTGAAATGTTCTCACCTTTTTATTTTAAGTACAATCTATGCCAAGTCTGCCCTTCTCCTATTACTCTGCTGTGATTTATGATTTATTTAAAGCAGTGAGAAGCTCAGTCATGCCCAGATGAAAATGGCTCAGAGTTACTTTCTTGTCAAAAGTCCGTCTCAAGGGAGTATCAGGACTGCAAGTGCCACAGCTGGCAGTCCTGATGCTAAAAGGCAACTTTTAAAACATTGATAGAAGGGATGTTAATAACATATTAGATACACATTCAGCCCATATAAATGCACACTCAATTTATGAACCCCAAACTGTCAGTATGCATCCCAATTCCTGTCATTGAAACCCAGAAGCTTGACTTCACTTAAAGCCCTTTCATGCATAAATAAACAGTAAATTCAAGATAAAGAAGCATACTTACAGTTTACAGCCAGGACTTCAAACAGTATACAAAGAAATAAAGATGGCAGGTCCATAGTGAGACAATGGGAAGAGCAGTGTGAGTGAGGCTGTGTGCTACTCGTCTAATCTTAACAGGAGGACATTGCACCTGCACTCTCAGGTTTCTTATAGTTCTTATTTCCGTCTCCATGGTCACCTCCTTGTCCTGGACCAATATATAATTGAAGCTTACAGAGCACGGCCCCTTTTCTCACCTCTTCCTTGACCTACTCGAGCTGTCCTAAACAATTAAATAATCACGCAGTTTACTGTCTCACAAAAGGCAAAGCATACACTCACCGGCTACTTGATTAGGTACACCTGTACAATGTAATGCTAACTAATGCAACAGCTCTGCCATGAATTCTACTTTTACGAATCTTATAATTTTCCAGTTTTTTGTTGACACTGTCAGAGATGTAATAATTGTACCTTATGTTAATGTTTGAGGTCGTAGTGGGTGCTGGTGTTGTACCGGAATGCATTATATTGGAAGATGTTTCTAACATTCTGTCCCTCTCATGTATCCAAATAGTGTGGACAAACTATATGAAACACCTCTCAATATAATGCACTCCAGTTGAACACCACTGCAAATTTGTTTTGTAAAGGTAGAATTTAAGGCAGAGCTGTTGTAATGGATCCCATTAGGTTTTACAAGTATACCTAATGAAGTGGCCGGTGTACAGTCTTGTAAAGGGTACTTGAAAGCAATACTTGAGTAAAAGTACCTTAAAGTGAATTACCTTAAAAACTTTGATAAACTTTATTGTGGCTTCCTTAAAGCATAATTGTCAGGGTTTCCACACCTTCTTAAACATCAAATTCAAAGTCTGACATCAACAAAGAGAAAATCTGAAACAGAATTTTCATTTTCTTGTGAGCACTGATTAGCCACACCTGCTTTTTTGCAGTCTAACAAATTTCTTCAGATTTTATTTTATAGTAACAAGTAACAAAGATGCTAAGGGGAAATGTACCGGAGTAAAAGTAAAAGTTTCCAGAAATATAAATACGGAAGTACTAGTGAAAAATCTACTTAAGGACAGTAAGGACATAGTTTGTTACATTACAACTCTGCGGGTGTATACTGTGCTTATAGTGTTGCCACTTTACAGTTATACAGCTACTCGGATATGTCAATTCCAATAATTGACATATTGCAGCTTATAATTGAAGCTCCTAAAATGGATGAAACTGGTCCTAAATGAAAGGAGAAACAGTGTCTCTGCAGCTCTTCATCACTGCAATGTTACCATCTCCCCTCACTGATTTCCCCAGAAAGGATTAATGAGGGTTTTCACTGATGACAAGTAGTAAAAGCTTTTGTATTCGACCAGGTTGAGCCAGCGCTACTGCTCCGCATCTATTCTAGGGCCAGGTGTCATTAAAAATGGAGCAGAGCTCAGGCACGTCTCATCACTACTATCATTCCTCTATGGAGTTCCTGACCTCAGCTGGCAAATAGCCCTCTCTGTTGCCCTCCCTGCTACTCATTGCTATAGCCGCGCTCACGCATCCCCTGAGTGCTGACCACTGCCTTTTTTCCGCATGACCCACTCCTCAGTCCAAGTGCTGTCATCATCACACATGGTTGCCAGCTCCCTGTTCTCACATTCATCTGTCTGGCACTGGAATGAAAAGTCCTCGCTATGTCACAAATCACAATGCTCCAATCCCTAAACTCTCCTCTTTGTATAATTCCCATCTCATTATCTATACAGGCTTTTCTTGTTTTGTTAAGTTAAAAGGGTTTTAACGTCTATCCCGAACAGCAGTGGTGGAATGTAACTAATTACATTTACTCAAGTACTGTGCTTAAGTACAAATGTTGAGGTACTTGAGTCTTTTCTTTTCATGCCACTTTCTACTTCTACTCTGCTACATCTCAGAGAGAAATATTGTACTTTTACTCCACTACTTTAATCTGACAGCTTTAGTTACTAGTTACTTTACAAATTAGCATTTTTGCACACAAAACACATGTAGTTTATAAAATACAATGTGTTATTATAATTTAAACTACTCAACAATAATAGGCCTACAAGTCCAGCTGAAATGATAAGCCCATTAAACACTTAGTTGATTGACAGAACTGTTTGGATTGTTTCCAGTTTCTAAAATGTGAGGATTTTTCTGCAGTGAGTACTTTTACTTTTAAGACTTTAAGTACTTTTACTCAAATAACATTGTAACTGCAGGACTTTTACAGTATTTTTACAGTGTGGTATTAGTACTTTTACTTAAGTAAAGGATCTGAATACTTCTTCACACACAACTGCCAAGCAGCAGTATTTGATTTTATTACATCTATAAGACTTGACAGAGATTATAAACAAAGCTCCTCCTGAATGATTTTAAATGTACTCCAAGATGGCAAATAGTCTTCGTCATTTTTAATAACTGACATTACAAAAGAAAAAGTAGAAAATACTTAAAAAAAGAACTAATTCATGATACTGTAACATGTTTCAGTGGATGTGCTGTAGATCCTGAGATAATCTTGGTTTTCAGTCTTTAGAGTGGTGTGACACTGATGTCTTATGTGTGCCAGTATCGCTGTCATCACATTTCTGCAGCACCAATGACTCAGCACTGGCTTCCTGATGCATTTCCTTCTTGGAAAAAGGTGTTGAGTTAAAAAAATATATTCCGCTAGTCAAAGGGGAATTCCTATTCTGTATAAATACAGTAGATCATTTTACTGGATCTCAAAATATAGGGTGGTATACGGTAATACAGAAGAAGTTAATAAAAAAAAAGCATTTAACCTGCATACATAATTTTGTCAGTAGTAGTAGACTAGTTTCCGTCCAATCAAAAGCAATCAACAGGATGTCCCTGTAACACAAGCTGTAACTGTTAGCTAACTTCTAAAAAGAACAGTTTTTGGGGATAAACAATAAATTGCACTTACCTGCCAACCCTTTTAAACATAGGCGTGACTTTTTATAGGGTTGTATGTTCCCCAGCTCAATATCCTCTTGATATGGCTGATTAACAAGACCTTTCAAAGGGTTTTATGTTCTCAGCAATGCTTTTTTCCCTAGGCCAAATGGCTAATGTATTTTCCCTTGGGTCAGATGTATGAAATCGCCCACCCTACTAGGCTACTGATGCTATACTCCTTGAAACCTACGCCCACAAATGTGCGGACAGACAGTTTTCCTGACTTTAGACATTGATATCTCCACAGGGGCTAAATGGATTTTTACCACTCCAATTGCATTTGAAACGTCCACCTCCCTTCGTTCTTTTGCAATTTGAACCATGTCGATAGGCCTTACCAACCTCTCACAATGAGGACCCTGGCAACATAGAAATGACCTCCATATATATTCCATCATCCCGTTCACTGTAACGGGTTGTATATTGGCAAGCTAACATCAGCATTGTCAGGTAATTCATTCAGCTACGTAACAGTTCCAGTAAGAAGCTTTGTGGGGTGCACCCCGTTTCAAAGATTTCTGCTACTCCTCCCCATGTAAGAGGAGCCAGCTGAGGTGGTTCAGGAGTATCAGGATGCCTCCTGATTCCTCATATGTCTGTCACGTACTTGTGGCACTCTGGAGGGAGGAGGAGGCAGGTTCACAGAGAACACCACAAGGATTACATATCCCATCTTCAC